>NW_023397318.1:1049784-1215900 GCF_011125445.2 Fundulus heteroclitus | reverse complement strand
TTATTTGGCATCAATTTCTGCCTTTCTGAGCTGTGAGAAGTGAATTATAACCATTACATTCTTTCAGTGGCCTTTTGCATTAGAGCAGCAAAAAAATACTTATTTAGGTGTCAGAAGGACCAAATTAGGTCTCCCCACAAGGTGTAAGCAGTGTTTCCACACACCTTAGCTGTTGGACAGCTCCCATCTGTTTTAGCGCCCAAATCGTCTGAATCATGTTAAATATGAATTTCATTGAGTTTAAACAGTGTTCTGCTGTTACTAATGACCGGGCACATACAATGTTCATTTGCAGCATATTTGGCATCAAATTTCTGCCTTTCTGAGCTGTGAGAAGTGAATTATAACCATTACATTCTTCCAGTGGCCTTTTTCATTAGAGCAGCAAAAAAGACTTATTTAGGTGTCAGAAGGACCAAATTAGGTCTCCCCTCAAGGTTTTGGCAGTGTCTCCACACACCTTACCTTTTGGACAGCTCCCATCTGATTTAGCGCCCAAATCTTCTGAATCATGTTAAATATGAATTTCATTGAGTTTAAACAGTGTTCTGCTGTTACTAATGACCGGGCACATAGAATGTTCATTTGCAGCATATTTGGCATCAAATTTCTGCCTTCCTGAGCTGTGAGAAGTGAATTATAACCATTACATTCTTTCAGTGGCCTTTTGCATTAGAGCAGCAAAAAAGACTTATTTAGGTGTCAGAAGGACCAAATTAGGTCTCCCCACAAGGTGTAAGCAGTGTTTCCACACACCTTAGCTGTTGGACAGCTCCCATCTGTTTTAGCGCCCAAATCGTCTGAATCATGTTAAATATGAATTTCATTGAGTTTAAACAGTGTTCTGCTGTTACTAATGACCGGGCACATAGAATGTTCATTTGCAGCATATTTGGCATCAAATTTCTGCCTTTCTGAGCTGTGAGAAGTGAATTATAACCATTACATTCTTTCAGTGGCCTTTTGCATTAGAGCAGCAAAAAAGACTTATTTAGGTGTCAGAAGGACCAAATTAGGTCTCCCCACAAGGTGTAAGCAGTGTTTCCACACACCTTAGCTGTTGGACAGCTCCCATCTGTTTTAGCGCCCAAATCGTCTGAATCATGTTAAATATGAATTTCATTGAGTTTAAACAGTGTTCTGCTGTTACTAATGACCGGGCACATAGAATGTTCATTTGCAGCATATTTGGCATCAAATTTCTGCCTTTCTGAGCTGTGAGAAGTGAATTATAACCATTACATTCTTTCAGTGGCCTTTTGCATTAGAGCAGCAAAAAAGACTTATTTAGGTGTCAGAAGGACCAAATTAGGTCTCCCCACAAGGTGTAAGCAGTGTTTCCACACACCTTAGCTGTTGGACAGCTCCCATCTGTTTTAGCGCCCAAATCGTCTGAATCATGTTAAATATGAATTTCATTGAGTTTAAACAGTGTTCTGCTGTTACTAATGACCGGGCACATAGAATGTTCATTTGCAGCATATTTGGCATCAAATTTCTGCCTTTCTGAGCTGTGAGAAGTGAATTATAACCATTACATTCTTTCAGTGGCCTTTTGCATTAGAGCAGCAAAAAAGACTTATTTAGGTGTCAGAAGGACCAAATTAGGTCTCCCCACAAGGTGTAAGCATTGTTTCCACACACCTGAGCTTGTTGACAGCTCTCTTCTGTTTTAGCGCCCAAATCGTCTGAATCATGTTAAATATGAATTTCATTGAGTTTAAACAGTGTTCTGCTGTTACTAATGACCGGGCACATAGAATGTTCATTTGCAGCATATTTGGCATCAAATTTCTGCCTTTCTGAGCTGTGAGAAGTGAATTATAACCATTACATTCTTTCAGTGGCCTTTTGCATTAGAGCAGCAAAAAGACTTATTTAGGTGTCAGAAGGACCAAATTAGGTCTCCCCACAAGGTGTAAGCAGTGTTTCCACACACCTTAGCTGTTGGACAGCTCCCATCTGTTTTAGCGCCCAAATCGTCTGAATCATGTTAAATATGAATTTCATTGAGTTTAAACAGTGTTCTGCTGTTACTAATGACCGGGCACATAGAATGTTCATTTGCAGCATATTTGGCATCAAATTTCTGCCTTTCTGAGCTGTGAGAAGTGAATTATAACCATTACATTCTTTCAGTGGCCTTTTGCATTAGAGCAGCAAAAAAGACTTATTTAGGTGTCAGAAGGACCAAATTAGGTCTCCCCACAAGGTGTAAGCATTGTTTCCACACACCTGAGTTTGTTGACAGCTCTCTTCTGTTTTAGCGCCCAAATCGTCTGAATCATGTTAAATATGAATTTCATTGAGTTTAAACAGTGTTCTGCTGTTACTAATGACCGGGCAAATAGAATGTTCATTTGCAGCATATTTGGCATCAAATTTCTGCCTTTCTGAGCTGTGAGAAGTGAATTATAACCATTACATTCTTTCAGTGGCCTTTTGCATTAGAGCAGCAAAAAAGACTTATTTAGGTGTCAGAAGGACCAAATTAGGTCTCCCCACAAGGTGTAAGCAGTGTTTCCACACACCTGAGTTTGTTGACTGTTCTCTTCTGTTTTAGCGCCCAAATGGTCTAATCATGTTAAATATGAATTTTCACTGAGTTTAAACAGTGTTCTGCTGTTAATAATGACCGGGCACATAGAATGTTCATTTGCAGCATATTTGGCATCAAATTTCTGCCTTTCTGAGCTGTGAGAAGTGAATTATAACCATTACATTCTTTCAGTGGCCTTTTGCATTAGAGCAGCAAAAAAGACTTATTTAGGTGTCAGAAGGACCAAATTAGGTCTCCCCACAAGGTTTAAGCATTGTTTCCACACACCTTAGTTTATTGACTGCTCTCTTCTGTTTTAGCGCCCAAATCGTCTGAATCATGTTAAATATGAATTTCACTGAGTTTAAACAGTGTTCTGCTGTTACTAATGACCGGGCACATATAATGTTCATTTGCAGCATATTTGGCATCAAATTTCTGCCTTTCTGAGCTGTGAGAAGTGAATCATAACCATTAGCATTCTTTGAGTGGCATTTTGCATTAGAGCAGCAAAAAATGACTTATTTAGGTGTCAGAAGGACCAAATTAGGTCTCCCCACAAGGTGTAAGCATTGTTTCCACACACCTTAGCTTGTTGGACAGCTCCCATTCTGTTTTAGCGCCCAAATCGTCTGAATCATGTTAAATATGAATTTCATTGAGTTTAAACAGTGTTCTGCTGTTACTAATGACCGGGCACATAGAATGTTCATTTGCAGCATATTTGGCATCAAATTTCTGCCTTTCTGAGCTGTGAGAAGTGAATTATAACCATTACATTCTTTCAGTGGCCTTTTGCATTAGAGCAGCAAAAAGACTTATTTAGGTGTCAGAAGGACCAAATTAGGTCTCCCCACAAGGTGTAAGCATTGTTTCCACACACCTTAGTTCATTCACTGCTCTCTTCTGTTTTAGCGCCCAAATCGTCTAAATCATGTTAAATATGAATTTCACTGAGTTTAAACAGTGTTCTGCTGTTACTAATGACCGGGCACATATAATGTTCATTTGCAGCATATTTGGCATCAAATTTCTGCCTTTCTGAGCTGTGAGAAGTGAATCATAACCATTGCATTCTTTGAGTGGCATTTTACATTAGAGCAGCCAAAATGACTTATTTAGGTGTCAGAAGGACCAAATTAGGTCTCCCCACAAGGTGTAAGCATTGTTTCCACACACCTTAGCTGTTGGACAGCTCCCATCTGTTTTAGCGCCCAAATCGTCTGAATCATGTTAAATATGAATTTCATTGAGTTTAAACAGTGTTCTGCTGTTACTAATGACCGGGCACATAGAATGTTCATTTGCAGCATATTTGGCATCAAATTTCTGCCTTTCTGAGCTGTGAGAAGTGAATTATAACCATTACATTCTTTCAGTGGCCTTTTGCATTAGAGCAGCAAAAAAGACTTATTTAGGTGTCAGAAGGACCAAATTAGGTCTCCCCACAAGGTGTAAGCAGTGTTTCCACACCTTAGCTGTTGGACAGCTCCCATCTGTTTTAGCGCCCAAATCGTCTGAATCATGTTAAATATGAATTTCATTGAGTTTAAACAGTGTTCTGCTGTTACTAATGACCGGGCACATAGAATGTTCATTTGCAGCATATTTGGCATCAAATTTCTGCCTTTCTGAGCTGTGAGAAGTGAATTATAACCATTACATTCTTTCAATGGCCTTTTGCATTAGAGCAGCAAAAAGACTTATTTAGGTGTCAGAAGGACCAAATTAGGTCTCCCCACAAGGTGTAAGCAGTGTTTCCACACACCTTAGCTGTTGGACAGCTCCCATCTGTTTTAGCGCCCAAATCGTCTGAATCATGTTAAATATAAATTTCATTGAGTTTAAACAGTGTTCTGCTGTTACTAATGACCGGGCACATAGAATGTTCATTTGCAGCATATTTGGCATCAAATTTCTGCCTTTCTGAGCTGTGAGAAGTGAATTATAACCATTACATTCTTTCAGTGGCCTTTTGCATTAGAGCAGCAAAAAAGACTTATTTAGGTGTCAGAAGGACCAAATTAGGTCTCCCCACAAGGTGTAAGCATTGTTTCCACACACCTGAGTTTGTTGACTGCTCTATTCTGTTTTAGCGCCCAAATCGTCTGAATCATGTTAAATATGAATTTCATTGAGTTTAAACAGTGTTCTGCTATTACTAATGACCGGGCACATAGAATGTTCATTTGCAGCATTTTTGGCATCAAATTTCTGCCTTTCTGAGCTGTGAGAAGTGAATTATAACCATTACATTCTTTCAGTGGCCTTTTGCATTAGAGTAGCCAAAATGACTTATATATGCGTAAGAAGGACCAAATTAGGTCTCCCCACAAGTTGTAAGCAGTGTTTCCACACACCTTAGCTGTTGGGCAGATCCCATCTGTTTTAGCGCCCAAATCGTCTGAATCATGTTAAATATGAATTTCACTCAGTTTAAACAGTGTTCTGCTGTTAATAATTACCGGGCAAATAAAATGTTCATTTGCAGCATATCTGGCATCAAATTTCTGCCTTTCTGAGCTGTGAGAAGTGAATTATAACCATTACATTCTTTCAGTGGCCTTTTGCATTAGAGCAGCAAAAAGACCTATTTAGGTGTCAGAAGGACCAAATTAGGTCTCCCCACAAGGTGAAAGCATTGTTTCCACACATCTGAGTTTGTTGACTGTTCTCTTCTGTTTTAGCGCCCAAATCGTCTGAATCATGTTAAATATGAATTTCACTCAGTTTAAACAGTGTTCTGCTGTTATTAATGACCGGGCAAATAGAATGTTCATTTGCAGCATATTTGGAATCAAATTTCTGCCTTTCTGAGCTGTGAGAAGTGAATTATAACCATTACATTCTTTCAGTAGCCTTTTGCATTAGAGCAGCAAAAAAGACTTATTTAGGTGTCAGAAGGACCAAATTAGGTCTCCCCACAAGGTGTAAGCATTGTTTCCACACATCTGAGTTTGTTGACTGTTCTCTTCTATTTTAGCGCCCAAATCTTCTAAATCATGTTGAATATGAATTTTACTGAGTTTAAACAGTGTTCTGCTGTTAATAATGACCGGGCACATAGAATGTTCATTTGCAGCATATTTGGCATCAAATTTCTGCCTTTCTGAGCTGTGAGAAGTGAATTATAACCATTACATTCTTTCAGTAGCCTTTTGCATTAGAGCAGCAAAAAAGACTTATTTAGGTGTCAGAAGGACCAAATTAGGTCTCCCCACAAGGTTTAAGCATTGTTTCCACACACCTTAGTTTATTGACTGCTCTCTTCTTTTTTGCGCCCAAATCGTCTAAATCATGTTAAATATGAATTTCACTGAGTTTAAACAGTGTTCTGCTGTTACTAATGACCGGGCACATATAATGTTCATTTGCAGCATATTTGGCATCAAATTTCTGCCTTTCTGAGCTGTGAGAAGTGAATCATAACCATTGCATTCTTTGAGTGGCATTTTGCATTAGAGCAGCCAAAATGACTTATTTAGGTGTCAGAAGGACCAAATTAGGTCTCCCCACAAGGTTTAAGCATTGTTTCCACACACCTTAGCTGTTGGACAGCTCCCATCTGTTTTAGCGCCCAAATCGTCTGAATCATGTTAAATATGAATTTCTTTGAGTTTAAACAGTGTTCTGCTGTTACTAATGACCGGGCACATAGAATGTTCATTTGCAGCATATTTGGCATCAAATTTCTGCCTTTCTGAGCTGTGAGAAGTGAATTATAACCATTACATTCTTTGAGTGGCCTTTTGCATTAGAGCAGCGAAAAAGAATTATTTAGGTGTAAGAAAGATCAAAATAGGTCTCCCCACAAGGTTTAAGCATTGTTTCCACACACCTTAGTTTATTGACTGCTCTCTTCTTTTTTGCGCCCAAATCGTCTAAATCATGTTAAATATGAATTTCACTGAGTTTAAACAGTGTTCTGCTGTTACTAATGACCGGGCACATATAATGTTCATTTGCAGCATATTTGGCATCAAATTTCTGCCTTTCTGAGCTGTGAGAAGTGAATCATAACCATTGCATTCTTTGAGTGGCATTTTACATTAGAGCAGCCAAAATGACTTATTTAGGTGTCAGAAGGACCAAATTAGGTCTCCCCACAAGGTGTAAGCATTGTTTCCACACACCTTAGCTGTTGGACAGCTCCCATCTGTTTTAGCGCCCAAATCGTCTGAATCATGTTAAATATGAATTTCATTGAGTTTAAACAGTGTTCTGCTGTTACTAATGACCGGGCACATAGAATGTTCATTTGCAGCATATTTGGCATCAAATTTCTGCCTTTCTGAGCTGTGAGAAGTGAATTATAACCATTACATTCTTTCAGTGGCCTTTTGCATTAGAGCAGCAAAAAATACTTATTTAGGTGTCAGAAGGACCAAATTAGGTCTCCCCACAAGGTGTAAGCATTGTTTCCACACACCTGAGTTTGTTGACTGCTCTCTTCTGTTTTAGCGCCCAAATCGTCTGAATCATGTTAAATATGAATTTCATTGAGTTTAAAAATTGTTCTGCAGTTACTAATGACCGGGCACATAGAATGTTCATTTGCAGCATATTTGGCATCAAATTTCTGCCTTTCTGAGCTGTGAGAAGTGAATTATAACCATTACATTCTTTGAGTGGCCTTTTGCATTATAGCAGCCAAAATGACTTTTTTAGGTGTCAGAAGGACCAAATTAGGTCTCCCCACAAGGTGTAAGCAGTAATTCCACACACCTTAGCTGTTGGACAGCTCCCATCTGTTTAAGCGCCCAAATCGTCTGAATCAGGTTAAATATAAATTTCACTGAGTTTAAACAGTGTTCTGCATTTACTAATGACCGGGCACATAGAATGTTCATTTGCAGCATATTTGGCATCAAATTTCTGCCTTTCTTAGCTGTGAGAAGTGAATTATAACCATTGCATTCTTTGAGTGGCATTTTGCATTAGAGCAGCCAAAATGACTTATTTAGGTGTAAGAAGGACCAAATTAGGTCTCCCCACAAGGTGTAAGCAGTAATTCCATACACCTTAGGTGTTGGACAGCTCCCATCTGTTTTAGCGCCCAAATCGTCTGAATATTGTTAAATATAAATTTCACTGAGGTTAAACAGTGTTTTGCTGCTACTAATGACTGGGCAAATATAATGTTCATTTGCAGCATATCTGGCATCAAATTTCTGCCTTTCTGAGCTGTGAGAAGTGAATTATAACCATTACATTCTTTGAGTGGCCTTTTGCATTAGAGCAGCAAAAATGACTTATTTAGGTGTAAGAAGGACCAAATTAGGTCTCCCCACAAGGTTTAAGCATTGTTTCCACACACCTGAGTTTATTGACTGCTCTCTTCTTTTTTAGCGCCCAAATCGTCTGAATCATGTTAAATATGAATTTCACTGAGTTTAAACAGTGTTCTGCTGTTACTAATGACTGGGCAAACAGAATGTTAATTTGCAGCATATCTGGTATCAAATTTCTGCCTTTCTGAGCTGTGAGAAGTGAATTATAACCATTACATTCTTTGAGTTGCCTTTTGCATTAGAGCAGCGAAAAAGAATTATTTAGGTCTAAGAAAGATCAAAATAGGTCTCCCCACAAGGTTTAAGCATTGTTTCCACACACCTTAGTTTATTGACTGCTCTCTTCTTTTTTGCGCCCAAATCGTCTGAATCATGGTAAATATGAATTTCATTGAGTTTAAACAGTGTTCTGCTGTTACTAATGACCGGGCACATATAATGTTCATTTGCAGCATATCTGGCATCATATTTCTGCCTTTCTGAGCTGTGAGAAGTGAATTATAACCATTACATTCTTTGAGTGGCCTTTTGCATTAGAGCAGCGAAAAAGAATTATTTAGGTCTAAGAAAGATCAAAAGAGGTCTCCCCACAAGGTTTAAGCATTGTTTCCACACACCTTAGTTTATTGACTGCTCTCTTCTTTTTTGCGCCCAAATCGTCTAAATCATGTTAAATATGAATTTCACTGAGTTTAAACAGTGTTCTGCTGTTACTAATGACCGGGCACATATAATGTTCATTTGCAGCATATTTGGCATCAAATTTCTGCCTTTCTGAGCTGTGAGAAGTGAATCATAACCATTGCATTCTTTGAGTGGCATTTTGCATTAGAGCAGCCAAAATGACTTATTTAGGTGTCAGAAGGACCAAATCAGGTCTCCCCACAAGGTGTAAGCATACACCTTAGCTGGTGTAAGCATACACCTTAGCTGTTGGACAAGGTGTAAGCATACACCTTAGCTGTTGGACAGCTCCCATCTGTTTTAGTGCCCAAAACGTCTGAATATTGTTAAATATAAATTTCACTGGGTTTAAAAAGTGTGCTGCTGTTACTAATGACCGAGCACATAGAATGTTCATTTGCAGCGTATTTGGCATCAAATTTCTGCCTTTCTGAGCTGTGAGAAGTGAATTATAACCATTACATTCTTTGAGTGGCCTTTTGCATTAGAGCAGCAAAAATGACTTATTTAGGTGTAAGAAGGACCAAATTAGGTCTCCCCACAAGGTTTAAGCATTGTTTCCACACACCTGAGTTTATTGACTGCTCTCTTCTTTTTTAGCGCCCAAATCGTCTGAATCATGTTAAATATGAATTTCACTGAGTTTAAACAGTGTTCTGCTGTTACTAATGACTGGGCAAACAGAATGTTAATTTGCAGCATATCTGGTATCAAATTTCTGCCTTTCTGAGCTGTGAGAAGTGAATTATAACCATTACATTCTTTGAGTGACCTTTTGCATTATAGCAGCCAAAATGACTTTTTTTGGTGTCAGAAGGACCAAATTAGGTCTCCCCACAAGGTGTAAGCAGTAATTCCATACACCTTAGCTGTTGGACAGCTCCCATCTGTTTTAGCACGCAAACCGTCTGAATATTGTTAAATATAATTTTCACTGAGTTTAAAAAGTGTTTTGCTTTTACTAATGACTGGGCACATAGAATGTTCATTTACAGCATATTTGGCATCAAATTTCTACCTTTCTGAGCTGTTAGAAGTGAATTATAACCATTACATTCTTTGAGTGGCCTTTTGCTTTAGAGCAGCCAAAATGACATATTTAGGTGTCAGAAGGACCAAATTAGGTCTCCCCACAAGGTGTAAGCAGTAATTCCACACACCTTAGCTTTTGGACAGCTCCCATTTGTTTAAGCGCCCAAATCGTCTGAATCATGTTAAATATAATTTCACTGAGTTTAAACAGTGTTCTGCTTTTACAAAGACCGGGCACATAGAATGTTCATTTGCAGCATATTTGGCATCAAATTTCTGCCTTTCTGAGCTGTGAGAAGTGAATTATAACCATTACATTCTTTGAGTTGCCTTTTGCATTAGAGCAGCGAAAAAGAATTATTTAGGTCTAAGAAAGATCAAAATAGGTCTCCCCACAAGGTTTAAGCATTGTTTCCACACACCTTAGTTTATTGACTGCTCTCTTCTTTTTTGCGCCCAAATCGTCTGAATCATGGTAAATATGAATTTCACTGAGTTTAAACAGTGTTCTGCTGTTACTAATGACCGGGCACATATAATGTTCATTTGCAGCATATCTGGCATCATATTTCTGCCTTTCTGAGCTGTGAGAAGTGAATTATAACCATTACATTCTTTGAGTGGCCTTTTGCATTAGAGCAGCGAAAAAGAATTATTTAGGTCTAAGAAAGATCAAAAGAGGTCTCCCCACAAGGTTTAAGCATTGTTTCCACACACCTTAGTTTATTGACTGCTCTCTTCTTTTTTGCGCCCAAATCGTCTAAATCATGTTAAATATGAATTTCACTGAGTTTAAACAGTGTTCTGCTGTTACTAATGACCGGGCACATATAATGTTCATTTGCAGCATATTTGGCATCAAATTTCTGCCTTTCTGAGCTGTGAGAAGTGAATCATAACCATTGCATTCTTTGAGTGGCATTTTGCATTAGAGCAGCCAAAATGACTTATTTAGGTGTCAGAAGGACCAAATCAGGTCTCCCCACAAGGTGTAAGCATACACCTTAGCTGGTGTAAGCATACACCTTAGCTGTTGGACAAGGTGTAAGCATACACCTTAGCTGTTGGACAGCTCCCATCTGTTTTAGTGCCCAAAACGTCTGAATATTGTTAAATATAAATTTCACTGGGTTTAAAAAGTGTGCTGCTGTTACTAATGACCGAGCACATAGATTGTTCATTTGCAGCGTATTTGGCATCAAATTTCTGCCTTTCTGAGCTGTGAGAAGTGAATTATAACCATTACATTCTTTGAGTGGCCTTTTGCATTAGAGCAGCAAAAATGACTTATTTAGGTGTATGAAGGACCAAATTAGGTCTCCCCACAAGGTTTAAGCATTGTTTCCACACACCTGAGTTTATTGACTGCTCTCCTCTGTTTTAGCGCCCAAATCGTCTGAATCATGTTAAATATAAATTTCACTGATTTTAAACAGTGTTTTGCTGTTACTAATGACTGGGCACATAGAATGTTCATTTGCAGCATATTAGGCATCAAATTTCTGCCTTTCTGAGCTGTGAGAAGTGAATTATAACCATTACATTCTTTGAGTTGCCTTTTGCATTAGAGCAGCGAAAAAGAATTATTTAGGTGTAAGAAAGATCAAAATAGGTCTCCCCACAAGGTTTAAGCATTGTTTCCACACACCTTAGTTTATTGACTGCTCTCTTCTTTTTTAGCGCCCAAATCGTCTGAATCATGTTAAATATGAATTTCACTGAGTTTAAACAGTGTTCTGCTGTTACTAATGACTGGGCAAACAGAATGTTCATTTGCAGCATATCTGGTATCAAATTTCTGCCTTTCTGAGCTGTGAGAAGTGAATTATAACCATTACATTCTTTCAGTGGCCTTTTGCATTATAGCAGCCAAAATGACTTTTTTAGGTGTCAGAAGGACCAAATTAGGTCTCCCCACAAGGTGTAAGCAGTAATTCAATACACCTTAGCTGTTGGACAGCTCCCATCTGTTTTAGCGCCCAAATCGTCTGAATATTGTTAAATATAAATTTCACTGGGTTTAAAAAGTGTGCTGCTGTTACTAATGACCAGGCTCATAGAATGTTCAGTTGCAGCATATTTGGCTTCCAATTCCTGCCTTTCTGAATTGTGGGAAGTGAATTATAACAATTGCATTTGTGAACAGCCCAATTGCATTAGAGCAGCAAAAATGATTTATTAGGGTGTCAAAAGGACCAATTTAGGTCTCCCCAGAAGGTTTTAGAAGTGTTTCCACACACCCTAGTGGTTGGACAGCTCCCTTCTGTTTAAGCGCACAAATCATCTAAATCATGTTAAATTTGAATATCACTGGGTTTAAAAAGTGTGCTGATGTTACTGATGACCGGGCTCATTTAATGTTCATTTGCAGCATATTTGGCTTCCAATTTCTGCCTTTCTGAGTTGTGAGAAGTGAATTATAACCATTGCATATTTTAACAGCCCAATTGCATTAGAGCAGAAACAATGATTTATTTGGGTGTCAGAAGCACCAAATTAGGTCTCCCCACAAGGTTTAAGAACTGTTTCCACACACCTTAGTTTTTTGAGTGCTTTTTTCTGTTTTAACACAAGAAACGTGTGAATCATGTTAAATTTGAATTTCACTGGGTTTAAAAAGTGTGCTGCTGTTTCTAATGACCGGGCTCATATAATGTTCATTTGCAGCATATTTGGCTTCCAATTTCTGCCTTTCTGTTTTGCGCGAAGTGAATTATAACCATTGCATTTTTTAACAGCCCAATTGCATTAGAGCATTAAAAATTAATTTTTAGGTGTCAGAAGGACCAAATTAGGTCTCCCCACAGGGTTTTCGCAGTGTTTCCACACAACCTAGTTGTTGGTTAGCTCCCTTCTGTTTAAGCGCACAAATCGTCAGAATCATGTTAAATTTGAATTTCACTGGGTTTAAAAAGTGTCCTGCTGTTACTAATGACCAGGCTCATAGAATGTTCATTTGCAGCATATTTGGCTTACAATTCATGCCTTTCTGAGTTGTGAGAAGTGAATTATAACAATTGCATTTGTTAACTGCCCAATTGCATTAGATTGCATTAGCAATTTCATAGTGGCTCCTGACAGGAAATCTGCAAAGTCACTGATGAAGTCCTTATTAAATTTTGGAGGGCGATAAATAACATAACATAACAAACAACAAACATAGCAGAGATAGTGGAGAGTTGTAGCTCAAAGATTTGTAGTTCAAAGCTGGATTAGGTAGCGGAGGGAATTAGACGACACTGAAAGCTAGATTTGAACACCGAGGCCAGACCGCCACCTCTGCCGGTGCTCCGAGGGGAGCTGAGGAATGAACAGTCAGGAGGAAGAAGTTCAGAAAACGGTGTGGACTCACCCTCCCGAAGCCAAGTCTCTGTCAGGAGCATAAAGTCCAAATCCCGTGAGGTGAAAAAGTCATTCAATAAAAACGTTTTGTTTACCAGCGATCTGGTATTCAGTAAAGCCATGCGAAGATTGAGCTCCTCAGTTGCCGGTGACACAGCGCGTTTCAGCGGCCTAAGGAGATCAGGTGTAACGTCGCTTCTGCGGGCCTGGAGCTGACAGCACCAGCGTGGAACCTCCACTGGCAGATCGGAGGAAGTTGCAGGAAACTTCAGCAGAACCGGGCACAGGTTGGGCAGTGTTGAACAGCCGGCGATCGGAGTAGTCAGTAGCTCAGGGAGGACAGGACGAATCCAACGGCCCCTCATATGCAGTACACGCTGAACCGCGGGGAAGTAGTGTCAGTCATGGATTAGACAAGCATCAGATCCTCTGCCAAAAGTCGCCAGGTAAGTCTTTAATTTCACAATCACGGCACCTCGTTTTCCGCGTCTTCTAGAGCGCCTTTTCCGAGGAAGAGCACAGGGGAAACACAGAAGGTGCACAGGTACTCCAGCAAACACAGGTGGGAGGCTATGTTGGTTTCCCAATCTGGGTTTTAACAATAGTGACTCACTGAGAGCCTTAATGCTAAAAAGAGTCTGGCGATTATAAACAATCAAAGTGGAAACATCTTGGCAAAATACACATAGCAATAGGGTAACTGCAAATAGTACGTTGAGCAAATGAAGGAGATGAGGCTGACGAGGCTGACGGCTTGCCACCACAGGCGCCATCTTGTGATCTCTGTCAACTAGGTTGCCTGTAGGGATTTTTAATGTCCAGCAGGTGTCAGTATTCAGTGACACAGTATCGACACAGTGTCAATAAAGTTTGGTAATGTGTTCAAATGTTTCATGACGCCTCATCAACCCATGACTATGAGCTACCTCCGTTAGCCCTTTGTTTTAAAGGTACTATGTGTCCAAACGATTTACAAAACATTTCCCAATAACCTTTTAACTTCTCCCTCAGCTCTCTCTGCCCAAACCTGTTGTTTGCCTTGTGTGAGTTCTGTCCACTTTGGCCATTCCATGGAAGGAGCGTTGAAAGCAGCAAAGTTGTTGGTTTGTCTGGGCAGGCTAGCGTTTACCTATGCAGCACCATGTGGAGGCATCGAAGGCCTGGTCTCTGCCACGTTCTCTGGCCTGGATGCTGTCCGATTTAAGCAGATTCTCCTCACATTCGAAAGCAGGCCCAAATTTGTCAGCTTTTCAGCTCCAGCTGGGGTAGCTTTCCTGTAAAGGCTGAGGAGAAATACAACAAATCTATTTTTGGCATGCAAGATCCTTCCTCCTGCATCTGATTATGAGGTTAAGACAGCAGACTTAACTCTGATTTGCCCGGACATGTTCCCCGGGCGACGAGAGTTTTCCCCCAGGTGCTGAATCAGGCCCGACCAGGGCCTCATTGTTCAGGCCTTCTCCTTTGTCTCAGCAGTAAGGAAGGTCCAGGGAGGTGAGTTCCACAGAACAGCTGTTCTGTGAAATTTTGGGTCTTCAGTCACATGGCTGCTGAGGAAGGAGACCCTCCCCCTTTCTCCTTGGGAGCCCCAGGAGGGAAGTGCTGGTTGTCTGGGGGTCTGGAAGGGTGTGATGAGAAGAGCCTTTGTCTGTGGGGGAACATTTTTTATAGCAAGAGGGAACCCCTGCTGGGAGAAGGGCCGTCCCAGCTGACTATCCCTCCCTCGTGGCTGTGTGGTCAGAATTCAATCTGACCCCAACCATTTTGATGATCATGGCGGTAATATGGCATAAAACTGGGCACAGGAAACAAATTGTAAGATGACGGAACGCTTACGTGTGGAGAAGTTGGCTGTCTAAGTCATACCACAAGGGCAATAACACTCTGGCGAAAAAGTGCCAGCAGCCGTCTCCTTTTGAACTCCTCCAGAGGCGTCTGTGATGGAGAACACCTGCGGGTCTCCGCCTCCCTGCAATCAGCCTTCACCTGTTGGAGAGAGGGAGAGCAGCAGCCCAACCCACAGATCCTGACAAATTTATCATTTGTTATTTAACACACTTTTGATAACATTTACTTCTGATAATAATACAGATACTTTTCCAAATCATCCATCCATCCATCCATCCATCCATCCATCGTCTTTTGCTTATCCGGGGTCAAGTTGCGGGGTAGCAGCTTTAGTAGGGAGACCCAGACGTCCCTCTCCCCAGCCAATTGGGCCAGCTCCTCTGGGCGAATCCCAAGGCATTCCCAGATCAGCCAAAAGACATAATCCCTTCACCGTGTCCTGGGTCTCCCTCTGGGTCTCCTCCCAGTGGGACATGCCCGGAACACCTCACCAGGGAGGCGTCCAGGAGGCATCCTAACCAGATGCCCGAGCCACCTCAACTGGCTCCTCTCGATGTGGAGGAGCAGCGGCTCTACTCTGAGTCCTCCCCGGATGACTGAGCTCCTCACCCTATCTCTAAGGGAGAGCCCAGGCACACTACGGAGAAAACTCATTTCGGCCGCTTGTGTCCGGGATCTCGTTCTTTCGGTCATGACCCAAAGCTCATGACCATAGATGAGGGTAGGAACGTAAATCAACTGGTAAATCCAGAGCTTCGCCTTTTGGCTCAGCTCTCTCTTCACCACAACGGATCAGTACAGCGCCCGCTTCACAGTGGACGCCGCACCGATCCGATCTCCCCACTTCCCCTCATTCGTGAACAAGAATGAGGGGAAGATGGAGCGGGAGTTGAGTATTGGCGGTTAGTTGGAGCTGTGGCAGCAAGGTTGTCGGTGCATGTCGTGGTGGCAGCCCTTGAACACGTTGGTGGACACCAGCGGTGAGGGAAGTGGTCGAGCTGAAGAAGGAGTCCTATCGGGCATTTTTGGCCTGTGGGACTCCGGAAAGAGCTGATATGTACTGGCAGTCAAAGCGCAGGTGGCTCGGTTGGTTGCCAAGGCAAAAACTCGAACGTGGGCAGAGTTTGGAGAGGCCATGGAGAAAGATTTCCGTACGGCTTCGAAGCGATCCTGGTCCACTATCCTGCGTCTCAGGAGGGGGAAACAGGGCAGTACCAACACTATTTATAGTGGGGGTGGTGTGCTGCTGACCTCGACTCCGGACGTTGTGCGGCGGTGGGCGGAATACTTCGAAGACCTCCTTAATCCCACCAACACGTCTTCCATTGCGGAAGCAGAGTTTGAGGACTCTGGAATGGTTCTCCCATCTCTGGTGCTGAGGTTGCCAAGGTTGTTAAAAAGCTCCTCGGCGGCAAGGCCCCGGGGCAGGATGAGATTCGCCCTGAGTACCTTAAGGCTCTGGATGTTGTGGGGCTGTGTTGGTTAACGCAGCTCTGCAGCATTGCGTTGGCACATCGGGGGCAGTTTCCCTGGATTGGCAGACTGGGGTGGTGGTCTCCCTATTTAAAAATGGGGACCGGAGGGTGTGTTCCAACTACAGGGCAATCACACTCTTAAGCCTCCCTGGTAAGGTCTATTCCGGGGTTCTGGAAAGGAGGGTCCGTCGGATAGTCAAATCTCGGATTCAGGAAGAGCAGTGTGGTTTTCGTCCTGGCCGTGGAAAACTGGATCAGCTCTTCACCCTCAGCAGGATCCTGGAGGGGGCATGGGAGTTTGCTCAACCAGTCTACATGTGCTTTGTGGTTCTGGAGAAGGCATTCAACTGTGTCCCTCGAGGGATCCTGTGGGGGGTACTCCGGAAGTATGGAGTACCGGGCCCTTTAATAAGGGCTGTCAGGTCTCAGTATGACCGGTGTCAGAGTCTTGTCCGCATTGCCAGCACTAAGTCAGACTCGTTTCCGGTGAGGGTTGAACTCCGCCCTTTGTCACCAATCCTGTTCATAACTTTTATGGACAGAATTTCTAGGCGCAGCCAAGGTGTTGAGGGGATTCGTTTTGGTGGCCTTAGGATTGCGTCTGCTATCCGCGGATGACGTGGTCCTATTGGCTTCATCAGGGCGTGATCTACAGCTCTCACTGGAGCGGTTCGCAGCTGAGTGCGACTGATGATAATCAGTGCCTCCAAATCCGGAACCATGGTCTTGAACCGGAAAAGGGTTGCGTGCCTTCTCCGGGATGGGGAGGATGTGCTACCCCTAGTGGAGGAGTTTAAGTATCTTAGGGTCTTTTCCAAATTAAGATTACAAAAAATCATGTTGTATAGCATGATGTATTTGATGCATTTAATCTATATGTTCTGGTGTGACCATGTTGTAAACAAACTTCCAATCAATAATAATCTTAGACAGACAGACACACGACAATCTATTAACACAAAGAAAATACTATTTTGTGGCAATACTATTTTCATCTGCAAAGAACCACAGATCCGTTTACTTTCTGAGATCAGGTCATTGAGGGATCAATCGAATTTAAACAGACATTATTATCCATCAGCCAAACGTCCTTGATCTGTTCAAACAACCCCGTGCCAACATGTTAAATTTTCAGTTTCAACCCACTAACTGAACAATAATGTAACGATCCTCTTCTTTTTCTCCCCTAACAACAATAAAACATACCTATTTTCACGTGTAGATGGTTGGAAATGAGACGGAGCGGACTGGATTTGCTCTCCCTGCTGCATGTGTGCTGCCGACACCAGGAACACAGATTCTGATAGGGATAGCTTGTAGAACCAGCGTAGTGAATCTCTGGAGGTCATTAACGTTAAGTTGAATGTTTAGGCTTATGTTTTTGTTCGGGAGAACACTGCAAAATGGTTTGGCTAGTCCTAGCTCACATAATGCTGGAATGTGTTAGCTACCACACAGCCCAACAATACTTCTAGCAAAAGAAAACCCTATCTTTCCTCTAACACAACTTTCAGGCCTCTACATTTCAACCAATGTCTGAGTTGTCCATGCTGTGCTTCTCGATTGAAGCATGTTGAAATGAAGCTCCTGGGACATCCTTATCTTCCAAAAGTATTGGTGTTGCAATTGTTGCCATTTCTCAATTTGTAGTTTGCTTGTCCGATTGTCAGGGGAACTTGAGTTGTTTCCGGGGGATGGAGGTAATCAGACTTATTTGAGAAAGGCCCTATAGTTGTCTTAATGCCAAAGAGAGCCCAACAGATTTTACTTTCCCAAGTGGAGCCTTACTGCTTTCGCCATAGTGCTCTACTTGATTTATATATGCATGAAGCTTTATTAGATTCTATGCTGGGAATGTTTTATGTTCAATGGACACTGAAATGGGAAGGCAGAAGAGGAAATAAAGAAGAGAAACAGATGAGACAAAACGCTAAAGGGAGAAAAGGGGAAAGAAAAAGAGGAGAGGTAAGGGAGAGAGCAATATAACAGTCTGCTTCTACCCCTACAAAGAGATACAAAAAGAACAGCAAAACCAACCGATAAGGTATTACAGGTGTGGCGGTACCAGTGTGATCCAAATTGGTAATTTGAATTTAAGACCACTTAATTAATATAAAGGTTGCAATAATTCTACTTCCAATTAAGGTGCCCAGGCCTGCTACAGATGAGGCATGAGACAATCTCACCCAGTTCAATAATTTTATTTATAGCCCAATTGTTTTTATACTACTTTAAAACCAATCACATTAAAATAACAGTTTGGCTCAACTCAAAGATGGCAGTGCAAATCAGGGTAATGACTTACAACAGAAACACAGCAAACAAAAAATCATGCACCAACTCAGAAAAACTACCACCACCCAGAAATTCCACCACCAACACCACGAGCTGGCCGTTCCTGTCAAAATAAAGGAGACATTCAAATTACATACATTTCATAATTATACAGTTCAGTCCACGACAACTCAACCATCAACAGTTCCAATTAAGAATCCTCCCAGGGACGAGCCGCCAGCCCGCAATAGACGCTGCCCAGAGCAGCACCAGAACGATCCATGCGAGCTAGTCGCAACCCAGCCCGATGACAGATAACCAAGGTAGCAGGCGGACCGCCAGCCGGGAACAACAGGCAGGAAAACAGCCGGCCAAGGACAAACAGCAGCGTCTATCAAACATGCATGTCAAGAATAGAATCTGGAAGCATACAAAGAATGAGCGTTTTGCTTACCTCTGAGCTCTATGTAGTGCCTCAGGCAGGGAGGTGAATTAAGAAGTTTGTATAGGCCATCTGGGTACACAGGCAAAGCTAAGCTAAAGCTAGGCTAACGGACATTAAGGGTGTTAAAAGCTTCTTACCACAAGAAGGATCGATCAGGGATTAGTGTCGTTAAGCGCACCATTCAAGCATGCATTAGTTTGCAGCTGGCGTGCAGCACCAGCAAACACCGAGATCTGAACCAGAAGGAAAACATGTCCGCCAGGTGAGGGAGGGCCCTTTATATACAGACAGTGGGTGCCATGATCAATCAAATTCAGGCACTTGTGTGGTGCGTTCAGAGCCCACAGGGCATACTGCCACACAGGTACAAACAACGAACACCTTGATACATCACTGAAGACTATACAGTATTATTTAATACAAAATGTATAAAGTGACAGCTAAAGATAAGAAAAGGGGTTTTCTGTATAGTAGTGAATCTGTAAGTACCTGAATCCAAGCACCTGTAGGCGTTTGTGAGAGTGCACTTGTGTATGTAAGGTTTATCCATGAGAAAATGCGCAGTAGCGGCTGTGAGGAGCCAAAGACTTGCCCCACAGAGCACTGAGGCAGACGCCAGGGGAACCAGAACCCTAGATACCCGAAGGGACCCCCAGAGCAAAGGAGCCCAAGAGGGACCAATGAAGGGAAAGTTGCCTCCCCTTCCCAGGGAAGAACAGAGAGGAGCCCCAGGAAACCCTCAACAGTTGCAGTGCTAAAGCCCCCGGAAGCCGCAACGATGAGTATGCGGGCTCTGCTGGAAGCCAGCTACGTCGGAGCGGATCCAGCCATGGGACCATAGACCTGAGGCCCAGCCCTGGACATTGAGGACCACCAACAAACCTGTTGGTCAAGCTGTCAGCCAACGGAAGAGAGCAGGATGTCAAAAAAGACTAACAGAAAACCACATACACAGTCACATTCACACGTTCCCACATAAGTGCCCCGAATGCAATGTTCCCCCTAATTTTTCATATGTCTGAGCATTCACAGGACCTCTGTGAGCAACATCACATGTGCGCACTGAGGCAACACCAGTATTATGCCCTTCCAAAACCTGAGATTATAACAAGCTACATGGCTTACTATAAGAATCAAATTACAGCAACACTTTATTTTAGATTACTTACTTTACATACAACAGATTTATCCTGATTACATGAAAAAGACATAAATCTTGGAATTTTTTTGCTGTGAACCGGAAAAGGGTTCTGCTGTATAGTATGTTTTATGTCAGAGTAGGGGTCCTGCTATGGAAGAACTGAGAGACATGTTACATCTTTCAGAGTTCAAATTTTATTGCAATAAAATTATTTACATTATGTTCAATGACATTTAGCACAAGGATGTGGTACTGCGCAGCCTCACTTCTGTCAATCTGCTCCAGGACAGCTGTAAATGGTAAATGGACTGAACTTATATAGCGCTTTTCCAGTCATACTGACCACTCAAAGCGCTGTGGCTACAATGTAACTCACCAACGTCAGGGTGTGAATGTGCACATAAATGGGTAATTGACTGACCAGTGTAAAGTGCTTTGGGGTTGTGAGAGTTGATAAAGCTACAAGCCTTTTATATATATATATTTCTGTAGTTCTCAAGCATTCACTCATAAAATAAGAAACATATCAACAGAGCTGCTTTTAAAAAACGGAGGTAGAACAAGAAGGCTGGTCAGAAACCAGTAGAAGCCGTGCTGTGCAAAAGACTCCAACTGCAGCTGATAATTCCAGCAGAAACAACTCCAGAAACAAACAGCAGGTGTAGCATTCACAAACCAACCAAATTGGTACAAACAGCTGACATGCAGCAGGAGTAACAAAGGCGCACGCCGTCAACTGCCCAGCTAGAAAGGCGTCTGCCCCACCTGTCAATCAGTGGTGCACTCCGATCAGCACCTGGCGCACACAGATTGAGACCATGGAACACCATCTCACCAGAATTGTAAAATGGTACAAAATAACCTGGTTGATTATTACTTTGTTTAGAGTTCAGCTTGGTTTATATTTTCTGTGCTGCATAGATTTGCTGTGCGCGCTGAATCCAGCTGAATACAGCTTCAAAGGAACATTGACCACATGCAAACACTCTTACCCATTAAAAAAGGGATGCAGTAGCCTACACACACTTGCACACAACCCAGCCTACTCAGTCCATACACCGGCCCTAAGATAAGATAAGATAAGATAGTCTTTATTGATCTCACAATGGAGAAATTCACTCGTCACATCGGCTCATACAAGAAGGTGCAGAGTAGGGAAGGTGCATTCAGTTATATACAGTGAATCTTCATATCTACAATGGATCAAAAAGAATACCAAAAAATACAAAAAAGGAAATAGGAATGTAAATGTCTCATTTATATATTACATATATATATATATATATATATATATATATATATATATATAAACATATCTATATACTTAAATATATACATATATCTATGCGCCTACATATATACGTACCTAAGCGTATATACGTGCATATACATTGTATACATTTGTACATACATACATACATACATGTGTACCGACTTATGTTCAACCCCCTCCCCGATCCCTGCCCAGATGACCCATGGGCCCATCCACCTGGAGACAGGGCAACATGAACCAAACGGGCCAGCGAACCAGAGCCTACCCCATGAACCCTGAGGCGCTACCTCCCCCACACCCTGGCCTCCATACCTAAGCCCTACCCCCATATTCCAGGGGTTATGCCGTTCGTCTGCACTGTGTGCAGAGAACCCTATTGTTTTTGTGTGTTTTTCCATTATTTATTATTATTAGGGTTCCAAGCCTGCAGTGCAGGCGAACGGTTATGCCGTTCGTCTGCACTGTGTGCAGAGGACCCTATTGTTTTTGTGTGTTTTTAAATTAATTATTATTATTATTAGGGTTCCAAGCCTGCAGCGCAGGCTAACGGCTATGTCGTTCGTCTGCTCTGTGAACAGAAAACACTATTTTTTTTCGTGTGTTTTCAAATTATTTATTATTATTATTATTATTATTATTATTATTATTATTATTATTATTATTATTATTATTACGGGTTATTATTATCCGCTAAAACGTGTTGTGCAGCCCATGTGGACTTGTAACGAACCTATTGAATCAGGTATCCAAGTACAGAATGTGCACCACTACTCAAACTCAGAAATTCTGACTCCTCAACAACTAGGGGGCGCTATAACAAAGGACAATGCGTTTCGGCCTGTAAACACCAAACTACTGGTCCCACACTCAAAAACTTCATATCACTTTGTTTATTGGATGATTCTGCATCAAAAAGGGAATTGGCACGCCTTTTGTTTCCCAGCGCTACATGGCTACAAAGGTTAAACCTTTCTGGTTAAACTCCTCCTACAATTTTTGTGCAATCCGTGCAAAACTCCATATATAACCATGAAATTAAAAAAAGTTAACGTGGCAGATTTTTGAATTTTGACTTTTTCGAAAACGCTAAAATAAATGATTGTTAGCTTGCTAGCTCTAAATGTAATTGCTGATTATTCTAAAACCATAACAGCTTTTAACATGTCCTTCATAACCCATACTCCAAATCAGATTTTGCACAAGTGTCCAGCGTTTGAGGATTGTCCATCACTAGGGGGCGCTGTGATGTCAAGAAATCTACTACGCAAGAATGGCTGATCGGATTTTTACAAAACATTCTTTATCCCCTTCCAGTCGTAGCCCTTAACTAAAGTATTACATATGGTAATGATTTAAACAAGTAGGTGGGCCTATTTCCAAAAGTGTGAAAAAAACCTTGAAAACATCAAAAAATTACCAAAAATCGATTTTGTGGTGTAACGATGTCAGATTTTCAGGATGTGTTCCTTGAATAAGGTGTAACAATTCTCTCACAGCATGTATTGAGATTTTTGAAAGTCCCACACTCTGAATTTTTAAAAGTTTGTGAAATGCAAAAATCAATGTATTTTCCACAAATATTTTTCAATCCCTATAAAAGTGGCCACTATTTGTAAAGCACATTCAGACTAAACGTGGACTTCAGTTTGGTAAAAATCCAGGCAATTTTGAACTATTTAAAAGACTTTGAAATTCACATGTGCAAGACTATAAAGATTAATATTCTTTTTCTCTGAAACACTTTTTTCAATGGGCATTTTAAAAAAATCACACAGTTAGATAAACCACTCTCCGAGATCCATGAATATTTTCAGAATTGTAGAGCAAATCGTTGATTTTTAACGAATTTATGAATTTTATGATCTGTTCACAGCTCTCACCATCCAGAGCTTTGACTATCCAGAGCTGTGAACAGGGCGGCCATTTTGCCCATATTTGGGCACATCATGTGTGACGTCACATCCCGTGATGTTCCTAAGCGGAGCAGAAACCTGAAGTGGGAGGAATTGGAATTTGAAATTAGATAAGCTCAAATTAATAAAGAAAGTATTGTAGCGGTGTTTTTTGATATTGAAAAGGCATATATGTTGTGGAAAGAAGGTTTATTAATTAAAATGATAAAGATGGGTATTACAGGTAGAATGTATTGGTGGATCAAAGATTTTCTAACTAAAAGACAAATACAAGTTCAAACAGGTATTTATCATTCTGAGAAATATATTGTTGAAAATGGTACTCCACAGGGAAGTATAATAAGTCCTTTATTATTTTTGATAATGATAGATGATGTGTTTCAAAGTATAGATAATGGAATGGGTTTTCTCTTTTTGATGATGATGGAGCTATGTGGAAGAGAAGGAAGGAATTTGGAATGTATTACTAAAAAGATGCAGGAAGCTATTTTTAAAGTTGAAGAATGGTCATTAAAATGGGGATTTAAATTCTCAGTGGAGACAATGTTCTTGAAAACAATGTTCTTTTCAAGGAAGAAAATGAATGATGTTATATTAAAATTATATAATCAAGAAATAGAAAGAGTGAAACAATTTATATTTTTAGGGGTTTGGTTTGACGAAAGAATAACATGGAATATATACATTCAAAGAGTCTTAGACAAATGCAAGAAAGTAATAAATATGACATGTTTAATTGGTAGGGAGTGGGGAGCAGAAAGAATAGCACTAAAGAATATATATACAGGATTAATTAAATCAGTAATCATAGAAGTATTGTTTATAATTCAGCAGCAGAGACAAATCTACTAAAATTAGATGAGATTTAGTATCAAGCATTGAGATTATGTACAGGAGCAATTAAAACTACTCCAACAGCAGTATTATTAGTAGAAATGGGAGAAATGCCACTTGCATTTAGAGGAGAACAATTAATATTAAATTATTGGGCTAACTTAAAAGGTCATAGAAAGGATCATCCAACGCTGCAGGTAATAAAACCCTGTTGAGAAAAAGAAGTAAAAGATATTAGAAGTTTTGGTTGGACTGTGCAGGAAAAAAATAACAGAATTCAAAATAGATCAGATTAGTATAAGTCAAACAGTTCCATTATAAGTTATACAACCATGGATACTTCCAGATGCTAGGGTAAGTTTTACTTTGTAAAAAGAAGAAAGGATAAGGAATTTATATTAAACTCTTATATAGTACAGGAATATATTAATATTATACTTATGTAAAAATGTATACAGATGCCTCTAAAAATATAACAAATCAAATTAGAGTAGCCTTTATCGTACCAGAATTTAATGTTAAAATTAGGAAAATAGGTGATGGACTTTCAGTTTATACAGGAGAAATGATTGCAACATTATTAGCTGTTCAATGGGTTATTTGTTATTTATTTTCACAACAAATCCATGTGGAAAGTTCAGACAACTAAGTAGCAGCAATTTTACTCTCCGTTTAAATAGTTCTTTAGAAAGATCTGTCAATGATGTGGGAAGACTGTTCCATATCTTTGATCCTCTGTATAATACACTAAACTGTGTTTGAGTTGTGCGAGAGTAAGGAGGCCTGATAAGACAACTACTACGAGTTGGATACTTTGTGGAAGAAAAACAGCAGAGTCTGAAAAAAGAGAGCATTCTCTAGAGGAGAATGTTGGTTGATCTACCAACTAGCGGTGACCATCTGGCAGTGAGCACACAGGAAGCCAGGCTTTAAATACTGCTCCAGATGAAGATCAGACTCAAGTGTGTGCAGCCAGCTCCTCCCCAAGCCACACCTATCCGAGAGAGAGCACACCTGACCACACCCACACAGTCACAAACACCACAAATACTTGCCTGAGCAAACAGTGGTTGTGAGGGGTGTCTACGATTTACACAAAATATTAACCTTAAAGCTCGCTTCTGAAGTCGAAAAACAGATTCCAGTTTAGTTGGGTGGGTGCTAGCCCAAGCAACATCACAGTAATTAATATATGGATATAACATTGAATAATATAACATAATTGCATCTTTTTTGTTAATCAGGTGGTGGATTTTTCCCAGTATACCGGTCACTTTGGCTAGTTTTGTACTTATGGCACTAATGTGGGGTTTCCAGGATAAAGAATCATCTAGAATAACACCAAGGAAACGAACAGATCTAACATTATTAATGGAAGTATCATCAATTTGAATTTTCATTGGGGGTTTAAACGTATCAAACTTATAACCAAAAAATATATAACTTGTTTTTTTTATGTTAAGTGACAATTTGTTGGACTTGAACCAAGAGGATAACTTGTCATGTTCTTCATTAACTACATTTATTAAAATTTCAGGGTATTTATGGGAGTAAAACACACTTGTATCGTCTGCAAATAAGATTTTAGAAAGTTTATCTGAAACATTAGGGAGGTCATTAACGTATATTAAAAATAACAAGGGACCCAAGATGGAACCTTGTGGTAAACCGCACTGGAGAGGAAGTAGAGGAGATTCTGTCCCATTATAGTTGACAATTTGATACCGGTCTGAAAGGTAACTAGTGAACCAGAGTAGTGACTTATTTCGAATACCATTATGTGAAAGTTTTTTTAACAAAATAGTATGGTTAACAGTATCAAATGCTTTTGAAGGATCCAGAAAAATACCTACAGTGTTTTCTTTTCTGTCTTTTGCTTTGTATATTTCAGTCAAAAATTGGACAAGTGCCATATACATAAAATGTTGCTTCCTAAAACCATACTGGTGAGCATATAGAATATTATTTTTATCCAAATGTTGAATTAATCTTGTGTAAACCAGTTTTTCAAGAACTTTGGACAAAGCTGGTAACAGTGAAATTGGTCTATAATTGTTAAAAATAGCAGGGTCATCTTCTTTATAAACTGGTGTAATTTTAGCTATTTTTAACTCTACAGGCACAATTCCTTGGTTTAGAGAAAGGTTAAAAATATAGATTAAAGGTTTAATGATATCAGGATAAATTTATTTTAATATTTTACTGTCAATCAAATCATGTCCTGATGAACAGTCTTTTAAATTGATAATTATATCTCTGATTTCAACCTCGGTAACAGAAGTGAGTCTCAATTCCTCAAAAGTTGAAGCATTCATATAATCTAGTGGTCCAAATTGACTAGATGGAATATTAGAAGCTAGTGTTGGACCTACATCAGAAAAAAAGGCATTAAATCTTTTGGCAATTTGTTGTGAATCGGAGACAATAGAGTCGTTGATCTTAAATTCATTTGGTAACTGCTTTTTACAATGTTTTTTGTTAAGAATACAATTAATGGTTCTCCACAAGGAAGATGTATTGTTTTTTTGTTCAACTAATTTCCTATTATAATAGTGGATTTTTGCTCTTCTTATGACATGATTTAGCCTATTTCTATATTTTTTAAATTGCAACAGATTAAATGGGGTTGGACAAAGAATGTATTTCTTATATAATCTATTTTTGTTTTTCAGCGACTTTATGATAGCTGGAGTTATCCACGGTTTGGACATTTTGTATTTCGGAGGCACTGGCTGAAGAGGAAAACATGAGTTATAAACCTGAGTAACATTTTTTATAAACAATGAAAAAGCCTTCTTAGTATCTACTGTTTGATAGATTTAACTTAATGTTAACTAACTTACCGCTTGTCTAAAATTTATAAGATTACTTTCACTGAAAGTTCGTCTTTATCTTTTGTTTTGTAAGGAGGGAAAGTTTCTACTCTCCTTAACAGTGTTTAAAAATATGGTACAGTGATCGGCCACATCAATACACAGTACACAGGGTTTCATTGTCTTGTTATACACATTAGTAAAAATGTTATCTGTATAAGTTGCTGATGTATAAGTTACTCTGGTGGGGACAGAAATTGTAGGATTAAAACTATAAGAATACATAGTGTTCATAAATTCTTTGATTAACATATTTCCCTGACTATTTCCAATATTAATGTTAAAGTCACCCATTATGTAACAGTTATTCCTTTTACTGGAAATAATATCCAGAGCATTTGAGATGTCGGTAATAAATGCAGAAAGGTCACAATTGGGTGGTCTATAGATGCATAAAATAATTACTGAATTAGTTTCTACTGCTACTACTTCTGAGGAAGAATTAAAACACTTTTCAATGTCACGTCTTTCTGTATAATGTAGATTGGAATTGATAAGTAGAGAAACCCCTCCACCCACTCTTCCCTCTCTACATCTAAAGATATGTTTGTAATTTTCAAGATGAAAATTCTCAGCTGAAGTGTCAGTCAGCCATGTTTCCGTTAGCCCTATCACATTAAAAGTATAATTTAGAATTTCAAGACAAGTAGATAAACTCTCAAAGTTTTTGGACAAACTACGAACATGAATATGAAGAAAAGAAAATTAATTTCTAGTACTAAGAGAGTTTATCAAATTTTTAAAAGTACTTTCACAATAGTATTCAGTAGAACCAAAATAATTCTGTTGAAGAATACTGTCTTGGTCTGGGTCAGAAGAATTCATCATGCATGTGGACTGGATCAGGAGAAATCATCATACATACAATGAGAGGAGTGATTTATATTTCACTGGTTGTTGCCATCTGGTGTTGTTGACGGGGTTTAACTATGAGACGATCATAGCTAATAACAGCAAAGTTTCCCCTCTCTCTGGCCTTTTTAATAGCTGGAAGCAGCTCGATCCTCTTCTTCCTAATTCGATCTGAAAAATCTTCATTGACATAGGCACCAGTGTTTTTTAGATGAGCTTTCGCCTTTGTGAGAATGAGTTCTTTGTCTTTGTAGCGTAGAAATTTTACAACAATTGGTCTTGTTTTGCTGTTGTTTGCTGTTTGAAGTTTCCAATACAACGAGCTCTTTCAATTTCAAAAGATTACGAATCAATTTTAAGCTTTTCATTGAAAAATTCCCTCACTTTCTTCTCAGATTCTGGCCAAGATTCGAATGTACTATCCTGAGTTAAGCCATCGATTATCAGATTATTTATGCGACTCTGATTATCAAGGAAATCAATTTTTGAGGCAATATCATTCACTTCAGAGTTAGTGCACAGTGAGGACAGTTGCTGCAGTTGAGATTCAAATGAGACCACCTTCATCTCCATTGCCCTAAAATCATCAATTTCAGCTTGGGAGAACTGAAGGCTGGTCTTCACCTCCTATATATCTTTGATAATCCCATCAATTCTAGAGTTTACAGAATCCAGCATTGTTTTTGTGAAAGACAGGAAGCTTGATTCTTGCCTATCAAGCATGCCAGTGTAAAACTTATTTTGTTCTTCCAACATGTCTTTCAAAACATCCATAGTGACATAGTCTTCTTCATTGTGAAGTGATTTCTTACTGTTACTTCGTGACATGAGTACCTGTTTTTGTGGGTTTTTGTAGATTAAAGAGGCCACAGACCTAGCCAGGTGATCCACTCAGGCAAAATCACTCAGAGGGAGGAAGGCCAAGGCTGGTCAAGATCCATCAAATATCAGCTCTTTCAAAACCCATCCAGTCCTTTTAGTTCGGTAATCCTTTCAGTTAGAAATTAAGAAAACTTGTTGTACAAAAATATCAAAAATCACTCGAGAAAAATTTGATAAAAAAGTAAAAAGAATTGCAGAGTTTAGAGAGGAGGTTTCTGCTTCCTGCTTCCTTCACTCCATACCATTCCTAGAATGGTTTGGTTGAAGAAGTTAAGCCACTAAGATCAGTCATATGTTCAGATTGTAGTTCATCCTTAGTTAGTTTGCAGTATAATCACTCAGAAAGCAGGCCAGATATTTTAATAGAAATTCAACAGACACTATATAGAATAAACATGATGGGTTTAATTATAAATTTTATTATAATTCACATTATGGAATTAAAAAAAAATCAACAAGTAGATAAGGCAGCAAAAGAAGCTAGAGTCATCTCTAACCAGGCCCACCACTGTCGTGTCGTCTGCAAACTTCACAATGTAATTGGTGGTGAAACTGGGGACACAGTCGAGTGTCATCAGGGTGATCAGCAGGGGGCTCAGGACACAGCCCTGAGGAAAGCCCTTGCTGAGGGTGATGACATAAGAGGTATTCTGTCCGACCCAGACCAACTGAGGTCTGTTGGTGATGAAGTCTAGCAGGCAGTTGCGAAGAGGTGTGCTGAAGCCCAGATGTTCCAGTTTTTCCAACAGATGCTGTAGGATGAACAGATGCTGTAGGATGATGGTGTTGAACGCTGAACTGAAGTCCAGGAACATGCTCAAGGGGGCGGGGCGTGGGTGGGCTTGGAACCCGTTAATAACTGCTTGCAGTTCTAGTTTTTATTGAAGTTGCTGAACCTGACAGATGCTGCTTAGTAGCTGTAGCATTTGTTAATCTTGCAGCTCAGATGACAATGCTTAAGTTGGCAGCTATTACTGGGTTTTGCCAGAAGATTAAGTAAGATGTTTAAGATTAAAAGCACATTAGGAAAAAGAGAAGGTAAAAATTTTACCAACCACACTGTTCCACACTGACATTTTCCCAGCAGAATGGGAACGTTTGACTGTATCAAGATTTGTCAGCTCTGTAGCGTCAAAAGTTCTTTGTATCAGAATTGATTTTTAACATTGGCATTTCTTTTCTATTGTTTTTAAGTGCTATCTGCCTAATCTGAATATAAAAAGGCACCAACAGGCTTTTTATGATTTAATGTGCTCTAATCAGACAGGATCATTTCAGAACAGAACAATGGTCCAGGTAAGGTCTATTCAGGGGTTCTGGAAAGGAGGGTCCGTCGGATAGTCGAATCTCGGATTCAGGAAGAGCAGTGTGGTTTTCGTCCTGGCCGTGGAACACTGGACCAGCTCTACACCCTCAGCAGGATTCTTGAGGGGGCATGGGAGTTTGCCCAACCAGTCTACATGTGCTTTGTGGATCTGGAGAAGGCATTCGACCGTGTCCCCCGGGGGATCCTGTGGGGGGTACTCCGGGAGTATGGAGTACCGGACCCTTTAATAAGGGCTGTCAGGTCTCTGTACGACCGGTGTCAGAGTCTGGTCCGCATTGCCGGCAGTAAGTCGGACTCGTTTCCGGTGAGAGTTGGACTCCGCCAAGGCTGCCCTTTGTCACCGATTCTGTTCATAACTTTTATGGACAGAATTTCTAGGCGCAGCCAAGGTGTTGAGGGGATCCGCTTTGGTGGCCTTAGGATTGCGTCTCTGCTATTCGCGGATGACGTGGTCCTATTGGCTTCATCAGGGCGTGATCTACAGCTCTCACTGGAGCGGTTCGCAGCCGAGTGCGAAGCGGCCGGGATGAAAATCAGTGCCTCCAAATCCGAGACCATGGTCTTGAACCGGAAAAGGGTAGAGTGCCTTCTCCGGGTTGGGGAGGATGTCCTGCCCCTAGTGGAGGAGTTCAAGTATCTTGGGGTCTTGTTCACGAATGGGGGGAAGATGGAGCGGGAGATCGACAGGCGGATTGGTGCAGCGTCTGCTGTGAAGCGGGCGCTGTACCGATCCGTTGTGGTGAAGAGAGAGCTGAGCCAAAAGGCGAAGCTCTCGATTTACCGGTCGATCTACGTTCCTACCCTCATCTATGGTCACGAGCTTTGGGTCGTGACCGAAAGAACGAGATCCCGGATACAAGCGGCTGAAATGAGTTTTCTCCGTAGTGTGTCTGGGCTCTCCCTTAGAGATAGGGTGAGGAGCTCAGTCATCCGGGGAGGACTCAGAGTAGAGCCGCTGCTCCTCCACGTCGAGAGGAGCCAGTTGAGGTGGCTCGGGCATCTGGTCAGGATGCCTCCTGGACGCCTCCCTGGAGAGGTGTTCCGGGCACGTCCCACCGGGAGGAGACCCAGGGGAAGACCCAGGACACGCTGGAGGGACTATGTCTCCCGGCTGGCCTGGGAACGCCTTGGGATTCCTCCTGAGGAGCTGGCCCAAGTGGCTGGGGAGAGGGACGTCTGGGCCTCCCTACTGAAGCTGCTACCCCCGCGACCCGACCCCGGATAAGCGGAAGACAACGGACGGACGGACGGACAATGGTCCAAATGCAATGGTGATGATGGCAAGCTCTAACCTGACTCCTGACAAAAGGATGTAGTTCCGCTGAGCTCCACTCTGGTCCACACATCCATCTAGACTCGCTGCCATTGGGAGGGATTTCAATACCCCATAAAATGGACGGGACAATCAGTATCGACAGGCGGGATTTTTGTAGATGTGACATATCAGAGAAGGGACTGTTTGGATTCAGACAATGACGGCTTGCAGTGAGGAAGCAAGCGACAATAATAACCCATCTCCCCTTTGCCACTTTCCCAAGTTAGTGGGGGATATTTGTGCATAACAGATATCAAAAGTTAAAATCTTGGCTGGATGTTTTCTGTGTTTTGAGTTAATTTTAAACTGTTTCGCCACTCTGTGTTTGTGTGTGTGTTGGTACGTGGAGAGGGCTCGCTTTCCGTGGTAGAGAAAGAGGAGAGAACTGCTTAGCACTTATAGCCTGGCTTTAACCTACATAAAAATAATTTTGCTCAAAAGTACACGATACTGTACTTAAAAACAGTCCTCCTGGCAGAGACGGATAGTTCAACCACTCAGGTAGTATGTGTGTCCGCGGAGGGGCGGCATGATATGGGAAGAATATTTAATGCGCCTTATAATCTTGTGCGCCTTATGGTCCGAAAAATACGTGTAATTCTTTAAAAGAATACTGACATCGGTTATTTACCAACATTGCACTATATCCATGATGGCAGGTGTTCTATTTTGGTTTTTCCAGTGTAGCTCATGTTAGCGTCACGGGTTGGTTTCTATCTGAGTGGTTGAAGTAGCACGTCAGTAAAGATGGTGGTCGAGTGGTTTATCCGATCATATGCAAGAATTTTGATAAGACCCCTCCTTCAGAACTACATCTCCAATGGAGCGATTTTAGATGGATGTTTGGAGCTCTGTGGAGCTACATCCATCTGGCAAGAGTCAGGTTAGGCAAGCTCATGTTAAGGTTGAAAACTTTATTTGAATAAAAAAATGGAGGGGGCAAGGGACAACAGAAAAAGTGGAAAGGTAACGGACAAGCATGCATGAACGAAAACAATCATCTCAATGCCCTGACGAGGAGGTATGGAAAGTGATCGGCTATTAACTGCTGGAGAGGTGACATAAGAACTTGTTGGTACTGGGGAGCTGACCGAGTTGAGAGAGGACTTAAACTGAGGAGCAGAGAGAAAGTAAAATAATGAGACTAAGGAATACAAGAGTTCTAAAAAGGACAAAAAAGCTTACCAATATTAAAGAAACATTAAAGTAAGCAGACACTGAATACAACACTGAACAACGTAATATTTTACGTTGTTCATATTTTAATTTGTAGACTTTTTATAAACCATGTGAGTATATTTCAACAAATTTCAAAATCAGTGTGAGTTATTCAAACGTTAATGAGAAACAAGCTGGAATGCCTTCAGTGTTTTTGAGCTGTGGTCTGTATAAGTGTGTGTGTGTGTTTATAGTGCCTACGCTTGCTCATTGCCTATTAGTCCAAGAGGTTCCATACTTCTGTCCTAATGAGTATCGGAGATCGACACCAGCCCTGCAAACCTTAAACAGAATTAAGGGGGTACATATGATTTTTGTATTGAATTTAGTTTTATTTATTTCATACATGAAATATAGCTGAAACCAGATCTTTACATACACTTTATAAAAAGACTCATAAACTTTTCCTGTTTTAGATCACTTAGGCTTTCCATCATCAATACTGTATGCTAACTGCCTGTCATGGTTTTGGCTCAACTGTCTGCCTGCTCACTCTCTCTCTACTGCCTTTGCCCCTTGTCATTGGTGGGATTTGCTGGACCTGTCATCGTTCTCTTCCGCCACAGCACCAAGCTGATTTCATTCACCTGTTGACCAGCCTGTATATACTGGGTCCCCACAGCTGCCTGTTACCAGGTAATTAGGAAACCTTTAGTGTGAGTAGATAGGCAGCGGTCTTTACCTGCCTTGTCTGGTTTTGATCAAGTTTCTCGGTTCCTGGTTGTCTTTGCCTTGCATTGCCCTCATTGGGTCCTAATCGGCTGTCCGACTTCTGGTCACGACCTGGACTGTTTTTCGACCTCACACGTTTCCAAACCCCAGTGGATCTGTGTTTGTTTTTCAAGCCTGCCTTGTGGACCTGTTTCCAGCCTCAGTCCTGTCAGCCAAGTCTGGCTATTCTCTCAGCCTCATCAGACTCATAGTCTGATGAGGCTGAGAGAACATTACGTGTTGTCATTTCTGCTTTAACTTTCTGTTCTCTCTCTTTTATCTTCATAGTAGGTACACCAGGTCTGGCGTTCTGTTAACTGTGACATCATCCAGGGAAGACAACTCACCCGCTACTACCATTTAATGTAGAACAGATTACTAGATTAATGTGTGCTTCTGGGCTTTTTTTGTCTCTCTTGTTGTGTCTCTGCTCTGTCTTCTGTAACCCCCAGTCGGTTGAGGCAGATGACCGTTCATACTGAGCCTGGTTCTGGTTCTGCTGGAGGTTTTCCTTCCCGTTAATGGGGAGTTTTTCTTCCCACTGTCGCTTCATGCTTGCTCAGTATGAGGGATTTCAGCAAAACCATGTACAATGCAGACGACTCTCCCAGTGGCTCTACGCTTCCCCAGGAGTGAATGCTGCTTGTCGGGACTTTGATGCAATCAACTGGTTTCCTTATATAGGACATTTTGACCAATCTGTATAATCTGACCCAATCTGTATAATATGATTGAACTTGACTTTGTAAAGTGCCTTGAGATGACATGTTTCATGATTTGGCGCTATATAAATAAAATTGAATTGAATAGAGGTTTTTGCCTGCTTGCTCCAGGGTTTTTCTTATTGACATACAAAGATTTTAAAAGGTAAGTGTCTGGCTCGAATATTGGGTTCTCTGTCAGTGTGAGGATTACACAGCCTGAAAAAGAGAGATTTTCTTTTTTAAGCTTACCCCTACACATTTATTTACTACTTGAGAGAATTATCTTTAAAAGTGTATGACTTGCATAAAATGTTTGATTGTTCCAGAAGTGCCAAACAACAGCTGTAATCTTGGCCAATTCCTCCAGATATAACTGGTGTGACTGAGTCATGTTCGTAAACTGTCTTGCTCCCACACACCTTTTAAGCCCTGCCCTCAGATATCCTGAGGGACTGAGAGCAGGTCTTTGTAATGGCCATTCCAAAGCATTGATCTTTATTTCTAAGCCACATTGTAGCTAGTTCCTTGGAGTAATTGTTCCTTTCAAAGAACTATGTTGTATCTTTACAACTTTTAATTTATTTTAACCAAACCTCTCAGCAATCTTTGTGATACTAAATCAGATTATAAAACAACATGGCAGTTGACTTTTTTCTTAAACTTTAGTTTGTGTTTTGTCACTTTTTAAAAAATTTGAATTTCTAAGAGATGCAGAAAATTGCTTGCTTCATGATATATAATCTGATAAAGGAAAACATTCAAAGACTAAGCAATCCAAGGACAGAAAATTGTTTTAGAAGGAAAAGTTCTACTCTTTAAGTGATAATAGTTAAATAAAAGGTTCATTCTGCTGTTCCTCAGTCTAGTAAAAAGGATGCAATGCTGTTTTAACACATTTTTAACAAAAAACGTCACCATTGTTTACTGCTGGTTTCCCCCTTTTTTAAACATATCTGATTTCCAGCAACTAATAATGCCAAACTTTGCAATCTGGGAGGACTTGAACAAGAAAAAGATAACTGGTACGAGCAGGCTGGCTTCCTGGACTATTTCCGAGCTGTGTACTCTGGAATAAAACTGCTCCACAAATTTACAGGAGTTCTATCTCATTTGGAAAAACAATCTGTTGTCATATAAAACCCTTAGCAAAGCAAGAACCACATGTATTTTTTCATCAATAAAGGAGAACCAGAACAACTCTAGGTTTCCTCTAATCCCTCAGCACTCAGCAGTAATGACTTCTGAGAGCTGAGGGATTGATTGTATTAAAGATAAAAAATCTTGGCACCCTACCATACATGTAGAACCCGATCTGTTTTTAAGGAGTTTTGACCCAGTTAAGCTTCCTGAGTTATCAAAAATTATCAGCTCCATCTAAACCTTCAACCGATTTAAAGAAAGTGTTCTCTTTTTAGATATGAATTATCTATCCTTAGTAAATGGATATGTACCACAGGCTTTCAGACAAGACAAAAACTGTCATCTTCCAACCATAGAGTTTGAAAATCAAACTTCATCAGTCACTCTGGATGGCATTGACTTAGCATCTGGAAAGAAAGAACTCTAGTGTTATCTGACAAGTAAATATCTATTGTTGTTATGAAATCCCATCATAAACAGTTCTAGAATTTCCTTTTATCACCTCCTTGATATTGCCATAGCAGGAAATATCCTGTCCAACAGTGATGCAGAAAGAAATGGTCTCCCAAAGTCAAAAAAGAAAAGAAAAACGGTTAAAGTTTTCATATAATCTAAATTGTTGCAGAGAGAGTTCTAAAGAATCTAATACTCACATATAAAGGGCATAATAATCAGTCAATTTCCTACAGGTTCTAAAAGTAGAATGGGAGGCAGATCTTTTAGTTTACAGGCCCTTCGCCTGTGGATTCGACTCCTAGTTTTTGTCTGTGGTGCAAACACCCTGTCCACATTTAAGACTAGGCTTTTACCTTCCCAACTACTCGTCTTGATTTGACATTTAACTGACTGTAATACCTAATGTGACCAGCAGAGGTAGCCATATCCTCAGTGATATTAAGAGGCACTCAATAAAGTAAAGCCACTTCCTACATGAATCTTATTATGGATGGGTAAATAAAAGCTGGAGCACAAGCTCATTGTTCACAAGCTGATGTCTGTGTCATTTAAATGTGAACAACACACTACTCTCCGGTTATTCATTATGTGCTGCTTTTATTAAATTAGACTGAATTAAACTAGAGTAATTGCATCAGGATTGAATCCACATGTGTAAACCTGCAAGGTTTTTCAGTAGCCTTGCAGAAGTATTTTTATCAGCTTACAATCATTATTTAAAATGCTAATGTCAGGCTTCGGATAAAATCCTGCAGGTTTACACATCTTGGCATCAAGGGAGGTACTACTGCCATTATCTCTACTTTTTCTTTAAGGCAAGGCAAGTTTATTTGTATAGCAAATTTAACTAACAAGACAATTCAAAGTGCTGTACATGAACATAACATAAGAAAAGAAAACAGAAGAAAGTATATTGCAGTGAAATAATAGTCAAGCTAAGTTGGACTACAAACTGAATCTGTTTTTGTTAAAGGTATATCAGATAATACTCTTTTAACTTTGAGTTCCAGGTGGATCATCTTATCTATTGGTTGCCCTACATACTAATCATTGTGATGCTCACCTAATGCCAATGTGTGTGCGCGTTCCTTGCTAGTTTCCTCTTATCCAGTTAGCTTCAGTTTTAGCCGTTCATTGCTACTCCACTGCTCTCACCATATCCTTTGGAAATGTCTGAGAGTTGCAAGAAGTAAACTCTTTTTTTTTCTTTTTTTCCCAGTGTCCTGTCTAGCAATGTGGCAATAAGAATTGATGTCTTAATGGCAAATAGAGCTCGACAGATTTTGCTTTCACAAGTGGAGCAAAAAGCTTTCGTCAAAATGCTCTGCTTGATTTGTGCATGTTAATAGCTTTATTGTGATTCCTGCAGGGAGAATTTCAAATTATATGGACACTACAATGCGAAAGTGGGAGAGTAATGGAAGAACAAGAAGAGGATAAAAAAAAAGAATGAGAAGAGGTGAAAGAAAGAAGAGATAAAAGGAAGAGAATGATAAAACGTCCTCTGTCTGCTCCATCACCTGGAAAGAGACGCAAAAAGAACAGCACAACCAATGGACATAAAGCAACAGATAAAATCGAGTAACAGCTTTATACCATTGCTAAATGTATTATTATTTAAGCTGACATGTGTAATGTGATACCTTAAAAATGAAAGTGAAACAAAATAAATAAATAAATTATAGGCTTTCTGTATATAAGTGAACATTTAATACCTGGGACCCAGCACCTGTGGGAGTTTGTGAGAGAGCACTAGTTTAAGTGAAAATTATACAGAAGGAAATGGCTCGATAGTAGTTGTGGAGAACCAAAGACCCGCCTTCCCCGAGCACAGAGGCAGGGGTCAGGGGACCCATAAATAACCCCGGACTCCCAAAGGGGCCCCCAAAGCAGTGCGCCTGAGAGGGGCCACCACAGGAAATCTGCAACCCCCCCCCCCCCCAAGGAAAGAGGAGAGACGACCCCGAGGAAATCCCCCAGCCACCGCAATGCCGACGCCCCCAAGAGCCACGGGGACGAGCCCGTGGGCTCCGCCGGCAGTCAGCCGCGCTGAAGTGGTCCTGGCCATGGGCCCTGGGGGCCAGAGGCCCCAGGGGCGCCCCGGCCGCCCCCCGGGTGGCCAGGCCCCGCAAAGCCGCCCCCGGGAGTGGGCTGGCGCCCACCCGGGAACCCGCCCCAAACCCGAGGACCGTCAATGCGCCAGAGGGCCAAGGCGCCCGCCAGCGCAGCGGAGGAGGGCAGGACGTGGGGGGATGGGCTCCACACCTAGTGGAGACTTGAGATGTTGTTGGGAGAGGGAGCGGACCACACCCATACCTGGGGGGAAAAAAAAAAAAAGGAAAACTCATTCACACCATCCCTCCTTTGTGCCCCACTCACCACACACAGATTTAAAAAAAACAAAAACAAAAGACGCTGTACACACATTCCCACATAACACTCGCATCCAACACTGACCAGAGGGGGGGGGTCACCCCAAATCGACTATACGACTACTTGTGCCCGACCCCCGGCCCCGCCCCCAGACCAGACGCCCCCCAGACCGGGCCCCCCAAAGAGGGCGGGCCAACATGACCCGTACGAGCCACCCAGCCAGAGCCCCCGTCACCCCCTAAATACCTAATAAACCCCCTCCCTCCCCCACCTTACCCTAGCCACCCCTGCCCCCCGCCCCTCCTGGGGGGAGCGGAGGCGTCAGCCCCAGACCTGGCAAGCCGCTGACTACCCGTTGCAGCCCCCCGCCAAGACCCCGGACACAGTGGCCCGCACCTTCTCCAGGCCCCAGACTCCTTGCCGCCATCGGAGAACGGGGGTGTGCAGAAGACCCCGATCCTCCTTACGCCCACTCAGATGTTGTGTTGTTGCATGTTGTTCTCAAGTGCGTTTAAAAACTGGGAGCGCCGAAGGGGGTGCACGGCACAGCCCACACCCCCTCCGGAAGGAAGCTGGTGCCAGCGCCCCCCTCCAAGCAACTACCCAGAACCCTCAATGTCTAAATGCGAGAGGGGGTGAAGGGAGCCGTCCGAAGAGAGGCTCACACAACATAAGCCCCCCCAGACGTCTTCCCCCCACCCCCCCATATCTTGGCCTACATGAATGTGCGTTGTGAAAATGTTTGAAGTGAAAGTGTCTAAAATGCATGATAAAATTGGGGAGAGGGACGTCACCAGAAAGTGGCAACCTCCAGTAACGCCCCCTACCCAAGGACCTAAATGTGTGGCGGCGTGATGGAGCAGGCAGAGGGAGGAGTCCGGGGATGGGGAGCAAATGACTAAGGAGTCAAACCAGGGAGCCAGCTCCCCTACTGACTCCAATAGGCACCTCCGCTCCCCGAAAGCCCCACCCGGAGAAAGGGACCCCTCCAGCGGCACCACCGTAGCCCGGGGGCCGGGGAGAGGCCGCAGGGCCCGCCAGCCAACCACCCACCAGGACCAACACCTCCACCTCCCCCAGCCCACCCACAAAGCCTACTGGCTTTAAACCCCCCCCCCCAAAAAAAAAAAATATTATTAATAATAATAATAATAATAATAATAATAACAATAATAATATATACATATATAAAAATAAATAAACAAATAAATTATTAAGATGGGGGGACCCTGGCCAGCCAGCCCGCACGAGTCATCCCAAACCCCACCCCCCAGGCGAAACCCGCACCGGGAGACGACACGGACCAGGACCGGGGGCCGGACACAAGCCCACCAGAACGTCCACCCCCACCCCCCACCCGTAGACTTAACCCCTCCCCAACACTAACATTCAAACATCTCACCATATATTCGACAGTAGCCATCCAGGCTGGGTAAGTCACTACTCTTCCTCCCTCCCCTCCCCCCACTAGCAGAGTGCCAACGCAAAATAAGGGAAGAGCATCTGCCCTGAGATGTTAATGACCATGCCCCCCTACCAGCTCAATAGGCCCCGAGGCCCCCCAGCGCACCAGAGGCCCCGTGCAGGGACAGACACCCAGGCGCATGCCGGCCCAGACCCCAAGCAGCACACCCCCCGGAACCGGAACCCCCGAGGCCCCGCCGGGGCCCCCGCCCGAGGGCGGCGCGCCCCAGGGACCCCAGGCCCCCAGACCCACCCAGGACCCACCCAGCGACAGCACAGCTACCAAGTCAGTAACCCACGTCCGTCACCGCGTAGCTCCCCAAGAGCGACGCAAGCGGCGCTGTAGGCCACCCGTAGGCCTCCCAAGCTCCTCCCAGATGGGGGCAACAGACCCTGCAGTCAGACCCACCAAGCGCCCCACTCCGAGTGCCCCCAGAGTCCCAGGAACCCCTCCACCCTGCCACTGCGCCCTGCAGGAAGCAACCCACCGCCCCCCCATTCCACTAAGTGATGGTGCTAATCAAAGGAGCCCAAAGAGATCGATCAGATGTGGAAGCAGATGCTGTCTCAAGATTAATATGATCCAACAAAAGATCTCTATACTGATTGATACTGAGATTCTCCTTACTTTTCCAATTCATGAGGATAGTTTCTTTGCGATACATAGTGCAGTGAAAACCATGTAAACTATTTTATTCCCCAGAGGGCTTTCCTCAAAATTACCAAGCAAGCAAACTGATGGGGAAGGTGAAATTTTACAGCTCAAGCACTTTGATAAGTCTTTACATATCTGTGTCCAGAATCTCTGGACAGGTGTGCATAACCATAACGCATGAATATAATTATCAGGATGATTGCCTATGCAGTGTGGACAGATATTAGATTGTGCCAAACCCATCTTGAATAATCTTTGTCCTGTGTAGTGTACTCTGTGAAGGATTTTGTATTGTATTAGTTGTAAGTTGGTGTTTCTAGTCAATTTGAAAGTTCTTAGACATATCTGAGCCCAGAAGTTTTGTTCAAAGCTAACTGATAAATCCTATTCCCATTTCATAATAGGAAGAGATACTGAACCATCTATTTTAGTCAGTGTCCTGTATGATTTAGACAGTAGTTTGGGGGGGGGGGGGGGGGGTAAATCTAGGAACACTAATATATTACTTGGAATTTGTAAACCACCTTTAATATGCTTAATTTTTTTTCTAATTATAGATTTAAGTTGTTCATATTCCAAAAATTTATTTTTACTAATGCCATATTGCATATTTAGTTTGGAAAAATTTATGAACTCGTTTCCATCAAGTAAATGTTCCAGATATTCAATACATTTATTCTTCCAGTATGTAAAGTTTATCATATTATTATTTTGTAGGATGTCAGGGTTGTTCCAGATGGGTGTACGACTGCATGGGATAAGTGATGACTTTGTCATTTTAAGAAACTCCCACCATGCTGTCAGAGTAGAGCTGATATTGATATTTTTAAAGCATGTATGCCGTTTTATGTTTGAGCTAATAAACGGCAAATCTGAAATTGTGATATTATTGCATATTTTCTGTTCTATATATATCCAGGGCTCGTCTAAAGGATTATGCTTTATCCATTTAGTGATATATTGTAGTCTATTTATGGAAGTTAGGCAGATCTAGTCCACCTCTGTCTTTAGTTTTCTGTAGCGTCTTTAAGCTGATACGGGGTGGTTTATCTTTCCACAGAAATTTAGAGATTGAAGAGTCTAGAGATTTAAACCAGTCAGATGATGGTTTATTGGGGATCATTGAAAATAAGTAATTAATTCTAGGTAAGACCATCATTTTAATCAAAGCTACCCTACCCATGAGTGAAATTGGAAGCGATTTCCATCTATCCAGGTCATCTTCTATCTTTTTTAAAAGTGGGATGTGATTAGATTTTACTAAATACGCAAGTTTAGACGACACAGTGATACCCAAATATGTGATGTTTCCTGAGCGCAAATGTAAATCTAGGGGGTTTTGGAAAGAGCAATTAATTGGCAGTACTGTAGATTTAGACCAGTTTATAGAGTAATCAGAAACCTTTGAGAAGGATTCTAGTAATCTAATTACTTGAGAAAGGGAAGAGTTTGAGTGCTGAAGATAGAGTAATACATCATCAGCATAAAGACTAATCTCATGCTCTATATTCATGCATTTTATACCTTTAATAACCTTTGTTTGTCTAATTGTTGCTGCTAGAGGTTCAATAAAAATGGCAAAAAGTGAAGTGGGCATCCTTGCCTAGTGCCCCTCTGGAGACAAAAGCTGGAAGATGTTTAATACTTCGTGACTGTATGTCCAGAATGGATTCTTTCATCTTCTTATTTTCGCCGGTCAGCCGCATCAACCCCTCGGTTAGCTCCGTGACTTTCCCCCTCAGCGCGTCGTTCTCCGCGGCAACAGAAACCAGCTGGGCTTGGCTAAATTCGACCGCTTCTCTCAAAGCCTGAAACTCTTTGTGGAGCACCTCTACCAAGGCGAGGCGAGCGTCCAGGCTGGTAAGCTTTTTGTCGATTGATTCCAGGACGTCGCTGTAGCTCCTGTCGGGAGACAGAGTGGAAGTTGAGGCACCGGTAGAGCTAGACCGGGTTCATTTGAGTGAAGGTGTGTTTGTGGCTGCGGGATTTTTTTCTTCCCCATCACGATGTTGTCAAAACACTCATCCAGGTAGCTCTCCAGGCTCATCAAGGTCTCTTCTTCCACTTTGCTCCCTCGTGAAAATGAGACAATTGTTAATGTTTAAACTTTACTTTGTTTAATTTTCAGTTATTGGTTATTACTTACCTGAGTGGATTTAATTTTGAACTACATGTATGCCGCCATTTTACTTACGCACAGCTCACAGCTCTCACGAGATCTCAGCCGCTCATCTCAGCCCTCCCTCAGTAAGTAAACTCTCTTAAAAGTTAATGAGAAGAAGAGGAAGGTCTCAGAAGAAAGAAATAAGACCAGTGTGGATTTGGGATACTCCTAGGAGTGGTAGAGCAGGTAGGATGGTCTTGCACATGCGCAGTTTTTGTTTTGTCAAAAGAGGACTTGGGCTTTTCTTACCTACATTTCAAGAAAAATAATCTACTATACCTTTAACTACAATGGTTTAAGTTGAACACTAACGTTTAAAGGCAACTCTAAACAAAGGTTTTTAATCCTGATTTAAAAGAACTGAAGGCTTCAGCACTTTTACAGTCTTCCGTGAATTTATTCTAGATAAGTGGCGCATACTAAATAAATTCTGCTTCTCCATGCATGGTTCTGGTTCAGGGGATGCAGATTACACTTGAGCCAGGTGATATGAGTGGTCTGGGGGGTTCATACACTGATAACAAGTCTATGATGTATTTAGGAGCTAAGCCATTCAGGGATTTATAGACTAACAGAAGTATTTTAAAATCTATTCTCTGAGATACAGGGAGCATTCAGAACTGGGGTGATGTGCTCTACTTTCGTGGTTTTAGTGAGGACACGAGCAGCCGCATTCTGGATCAGCTGCAGCTGTCTGATCGACTTATTACACAGACCTGTGAAGACACCATTTACCATAGAAAGGGCTCCTGGGGCAGCACTATTGTGTTTGTTCCATTTGTCCGCTCTGTCTTCTCAAACCGCAGACGGTCATTGTCGATAGTCGCTCAGCTAGAGCTTGGAGGCTTTTCATTAAATAGAAGTTCTACTTTCCACTATCTGTAGCCCAAGTGTGAGGGATTGCTGCAGAGGTAATGACAAGATGCAATTGATTGTCCAGTCACTACATGCTTGTTCAGGAGGAGGGATTGGTGACTCTACACAGCTGACTAGGTTTCCTTAGACAAGAAACCTTTTACTGATTTGTAATAAGAAACTGAATTTGACTGCATTGTTTTGTATAAAAACCTGGATTGAATTGAAACAAAAGACATTAAATACAAACAAAATGACTTTATAATAACATAAATCTAACTGGAATCAGTCTACTCGTAGGATCCCACATCTGAGAGCGTGCTGTGTTGGGATTGATCTGAATGCACACATAAACATCAGGTTTTCAGAGCATTCAGGCACACAATCCAGCACAGAATAAAAGCCAGGAGGCCTCATGAGAAATCATGGACTCGAGCAGCAGGAGGTGTTGATTTGCTCACTGTTTTCAAAGCACAGTTCTTCTACTTCTGTCAGTTCACATTCCCCCTCTCCCATCAGCTCCCGCTGATAACACAGTCAACTCTGTTGGATTTGGCCCATGATTAATATTGTGCTCTCGGAAATGAGCTTTATCTGCTTCTCAATGTCCTCCATTAATTTTTCATTTGTCAAACTGTCTTATGTGCTCATATTTTCAGCTGGGTATAGAGAAAGGCCTTTAACAAAAATAGGCCAACTGCTGTTATTCTCAAACTAGAGATCGTTGGGAAGTATTAACATATTGACGTTACTTGAAAAGAGACCTCACTTTCTCCTGATTCATGTGTCTCTAATATAAATGGTTGGTGACTGTACACTCCCATGATTTCCTACAAACATGTCAAATGTCACAGGATGTTGTCCAAAAACATATTTTCTTGGAAAATCAGGGTAAGCCACTGAAAATCATATGCTTTTTAAAAATCCATATTATATTATGAGAAGTGCTGAGATTTCTAATCTCTCTTTTCGTTACCAACGACCGCTGCTTAAAGGTCATCACGCAGGGTTGAGTCATTCTGTTTGTGCATATTGGTCTACATGTGTCTCTAGTGCTCCTCCTTTGTGTTAGTGCAATTATTAGTTATTTCCATGTATCACAACTCAGATTTATATTATTTTTTGTTGTCTGCATATTATTTTTGTTTTTTGTTCTTTTCTACAGCAATTTACTGATGCATTTGTTTCTTGATGTTTACATACTTGTCTTGAATTAGGCTGATGCCTTTGAGGCATTTATGTTATGTCATCATCATCTTGTCCATTTGCTATAGTACATTCAGTTTTATGTCAAACCAATACCCTCCTAACAGGATTTAAATGGCCGTGTTACTGTAGGGGTTAACGGATCTTTGCATATGCATTTGGACATTTTGTATGATTTGTCGGGTTTTCTGGAGCTGTCTTCCTAATCTGTTTTTACTTCTAGTCGCCTGTATTCTTGACATTTCTCCACCTGGGGTCCGTTCTTCGTATGTTGCTTAAAACACCCGAGATCAAATGAGACATCCAAGATGATTTCATCCGGCTAATCAAGATCTGGCTAATTGGGTTCTTCGAACACACCTGTTGTTTATGATTAGTATGGCTGGATTGAGTTATCTGTGACAACTGCGCGTTCATGCGTTTGTTTAAAAGGGGAAATGTATTGATAGTAGAAACATTGATCAGCAGCGCTGCTATTGGTTGTTCAGCATGACCAAAGAATGCCCACAGTTTTTCTCCCAAGCAGAACAAGAGCTTGGAAGGTTATGCCAAATATGAGTTATTAATTAAAACGACAGGGAACACCTCAAAGTCTGCTAAAGCCAGGAGAGAGGGCTGGCAAAAAGCAGCAGACAAATTAATGTGTAAATACTGTCCATGGTAGATGTTTCTATCACTTTCTACAGTATGAATTTTTGCTTTTTAATAATTTCATATTTACTTTGTTCTTTTATATCAGAGCCTCCACGGGACCCACTAGAACATGGGGACAAGTAAAAGTGAAATACAAGAATATTCTACAAAATGGTAGCCTTTAATTATTATACTTTATTTTAAAAAGGCACTTGTTATGTCAAGAGATCCAAATTCCGGTGTCATTCCTTAGACACTGAAAGTAAAGGACACATGCAAACTGGGAATTTTAACAAAAAAAATTCTTTCTCTAGAAAAAATTAAGTTCTTCCTTTTCCAAGTCATACACAGTTTACACGATAAAACTGTATTGCTCCGTGTCTAGATAATCCATTCATAGTTTTTTTTTCTAATACAATATACGGCTCGACAGGTTTTACAAAGTAAAACTAAACTTCACAATAAAATAGCCTGAACAAATCTTCTTACTGAATATGATAAAAATAAAAAGCAAACCATCATACAAATAACTTAAATATTTTCTATTTATGGCTTTAACACCACTTTTTCCTCTTTAAAAGCCACTGTTAAATGATGTGCTTGTCTGTTTATAACAGCCACCAAGAAAAATCTCTCTAAAATTACACTGTCGCGCTGCGCTAAAGGATCCTGTCTATTGCACAATACGTGATTAATTCGAAAAACTCTGCAAATTATTCTTGCACCTTCCGCAACAGGTTGCTGTCGTAAAAATGGACATGGCTACGACAGACTTCCCTATCTCCTCCGCTTATACAGCTGCGATCTAATCCTGTTTACATGAAACGAAGAACGGGTCCCTGTTCTCTGGGACCCTGCAAAGATAAGCCGGTATTAACAAGGATGGATTGTAATACAACATCTAGAGAGGGAATCCAAGCACTAACCATTTACAAAATTACACAGACAGTTGAGGACAATATAAACTGAATATTTATTGTCTTATACAGGACTTAACTGAGGTGTATGTAATTGAATATAAACACTAAACTGTACGAGGCAGGGCACATGGGGAAAAATGTAATCATGTAATGTTATAAATGGCTTTTTTGAACCACACATCACAGTTAGTCTATCTGCACTGCTGAATCAAGATCAGTTTGTTTGTTGCCCAAACTGATCTATGGAGGATGTTGTTGTGCTATTACACACTGTTTTAAGATATTTAATGTTTAATAAATAAGTCTTTGTCTGTTAGATATTATCCAGTGAATATCAACCCAAGGATTAGGACAATAGTTAAAAGGAATGATTCGAGCACTGGCATTCTTTTAACAGCAAACTCTGTATACATATGGAATAAATAAGTGACAAGTTCAAGAATCTATTAATAATAAAATAAACATCCAGAGAACATCACTATAAAATGCTGTTTATCTGAATTAACACTACTTCAATCAACAAATCCTCTCTACTAGGTTAGTGAAACTTAACTAAAACTACTTAGCAAATTAAAAAAGTAAAATAAAAAGAAGCTAAGGAATTATGTACACACAAAAGAAACAAAAGACAAAACAAAATGGTTGATCATCATCATCATTATCAGAATAATTCAGTGTATCCTGGTTCACTGCAGATCTAAGTTAAAGAACCAAATGTTCATCTTAAAGAAAGTGGAATGACGTTAAATTAGCTTAACTAATTTAGAACAACATTGGTATGTGTTTCAACCCATTCAAAATGTGAATACTGAGTTAAACAAACATTACTTGATAAAATAACATTTTGAAGAGTGATTTGCTCAGTAACCTTAGGACACTTGATTTATTAATGTGATTATTGCTTCGGGAAACTAGTAGTCGCTGTAGTGATTGGTCGCTGAAATCGGTTAATCCTAAGGTTATACAAAAACACCATTAAATAGACATTAATACTACATATTATTGTGGTAATAACGCTTGTAGCACTATCGAACAATGGTGGAGCGAAACAAAATAAACCTTATGTTTGAATGAACCGTAGTAGTATATCCGGGAAGAGCGGATGTTATCTGGAAGCTAGTAGCATTAGGCTAGAAGACATTTTGCGCTAAATTTAAAAAGCTTCAGCTTTATTTCGGTCGCAATGAGCGGACTGGAAAACAAAAACATCAAGTTTGTTATAACCCTCGAAAACACACTCGAATTACATCAGTATGGCATGGTTTCGAAGAAGCTAGTGGGAGCTATCATGTAAGTTCTACGTGTTTTAAAAACAGTCAAAATGCATTAAGTAAACCATTCTAAATAAACCATTTAACTTTCCCTGTTTATTTCTCTGCCAAACCTGTCGATGCCTCTGTGTCAGTTTAGTTCACTTTGGGTATCCAGTTGGAAGCAGTTGAAGCAGGGTGAAGGCTGATTCTCTGATCAGCCGGATGCGGCTAGTAGGCTATGGGCCAGCCAAACATGGCTGTTGGAGCAGGCGGCTCCAGGTCGTAGTCGGGTCTGCGGCATGTGAAAATCAGCGCCGCAGTGGTCCTTCAGATCAGCCTCTCATCTCAGCTTGGCCTGGTAAGGAAAGGAGGCCGCACCGCACCGGCTTGTGTCAGTTTTCCTGCAACAACTGAGAAAAATAAACACAAGCCTGGTTTTGGCAAACACAGATTCTTTACTCCAGCATCTGGTTACGCAGAAGTTGGACTGCAGACTTAGCTTTGATCCAGCCGGCAGTTCTCCAAACCCAGTCGAAAGTTTGCTCCCCAAAAATGACCAAATAATGTTATGCTAATTAGAATAGGGGTGAGTATCCCTGGCAGGCTTGCAGGGGCCACTTCTAAAATAGGTGTAACGGAGTGAGAGCTGCAGCATTTCTCACCCTGAGGTGCTGATGTTGAGAATGCTGAGAATTTATCATTCAAGAAGCTCACTTCTGCAGCTAATATTCTAATTTGTTCCTGAAATACATCCTCCCACCCAGTGGCGGCTGGCCCAGTGGCGGCTGGCCCATAGGGGGCGCTCGGGTGCAGCACTCCCTAGATGTGGAGGGTAAAAGTCATAATATATATAGATTTTAAAAGCATTATCAATGTCAGTTTTACTTAATAGTATGTGGCTACATGTAATATGAATTATTAAAACAACACTTCTACCAATTGAATCTCAGAACAGAACATATCATTTCTCTTCTTGGCCGCTCATTCAAAGTGCCCATGAAGTGTAGCAAAATAACCAATTGTATAATGTTGCTAGGGAAAATTAATAAATATTTGGCCAATCAGCATCGCCAAAATGACTGGCTTTGGGGCTCCTGGAATTTTCTCCCCTGCTACAGTGATATAGGTGATGTAGCTAGTAGTCAGTCAGGCAGTGAGGTAGAGATTATGGTGCCGACGACAGTTGAACTTGAAGAGCAGGTTTCACACAATTCAGTGAGATCTTTACCGAATTACCCTTTCGCAAGAAGGACGATGGTGGAAAAAATCCATGTAAAGGAGCTGGGACCTGACAAGCCAGAAATAAATTTAATTCAGCGAACCGAGGAAAAAGCTAAATCCTACAACCAGACTTTTAGCAGGAGGTAGTTCCAGCATAAGTCATGGCTGACAGACCGCTGTTAAGTTGGTTTGAAGTTGGATATTTGACATTCAAGCTCCGTGGAGAGAGCGCGATCTAGCTCACAGTTGATCCGATTGAGGGACTTCGATTTCGGCCAGCGTCTCTCAGCTGCTCCCCTCTCCCACTCACAGTGGTGCAGTTAGGGACTGTCAACAAATCTTTAAACCAGGCACTCTTGAGAAACAAAAATTAATACATTCCTTACCTTATGACCAGTGTTATGGAAATATAATTATATATATATATATATATATATATATATATATATATATATATATATATATATATATAAATAATAGTGTAGCTTAAAGTAATACAGATGTTAACTTTAACCCAGTAACCTGAATAAATGGATGTGTGTAAAACAAAGGAGTGCATTCAAACTTCAGTAAGCCTGTACCAGGAACAGGATGCACCGAGGCCATATGACAGTCTTGTGAGCAGATAACACTGTTAAAAAAATGCTTGCATGAGGTTGTATATTGTTTTAGTCCACTCTCAGGAACCAAGCTAGGAGATAGATTACATTTAAAGGTCAAAGGTTAGGAAACAGATGTGTTTAGCAGACTGGATGTCTCAAGTTGGTCCAGCCCCCGCTTGGACTATGTAAGGTTTAAAAAGGGAGGAACAACGTGTAAGTTTTGAGACATGCTTCTACCACAGGCAGAGAACTTAAGGTATTCGATGCTGTGATAATTCTTGTAAGTGTCTCCCACTTTGGAATTCCAAATTGTAATAAATATATGTTTAACTGTTGTTTTTGCCTCTGAATTTACTGCCTTTTTCTCTTTGTGCCAAATCCTCGACCGGGTGAAACGAGAGGGGCCGTTAGGTGAACGGGCCCCACATGAGTCTCGTTAACTGGCGCCGTGACCCCGGATTTGGCTGTGAGTAAAGAGTCTGTTTGAATATTGGACACGAAGGAGGACCTTGTCATAGCATCACAGGTTGACCAAAAACAGATAAGGAGATTTTTACTCCATTGGCAATCCGTTAGATGTGTAGGCAAAATTTAAGTGGTGCTGTGGTTTAGGAAATCTCTTCTCAAAATATCAGAGGCTGAACAGTACAAATAGGTTTAAATAGAATTTATGTTGAAACCGAGAAATGATTGAATGGAATTTGTCTGTATGTCCACGTCGGAAAACCGTAAAATAAGAGAAATAATAAAAATATACAGTTAAAACTTAAATGTTGAAGCTGTAAAAGAAAAGACAATAAAAAATATAAAAATACAAAGATAAAACAAAGTCTCGGAAGTTGGTCGCTCCCCCCCATGACTGACGAGTCTGGTGAATTTTAAGACTGAGCTGGAACGTTACCTCGGAGGAAAGAGACACTCCACAGAAACGTAGCGATAGAGAACGGCCGAGAATACATACCCATCTAAAAGTTGAGGCTAGGACAGCAAGACCTTTAAAGTGAGCTGTAAAAGAAGATAAGAGATTAAAAAAGGGGCCCCAGGAGAACAATGGAATTGCTCTCTAGCATCAGAACAGGGTTCTGATGTACGACGATCAGACGCGGAGTTATTAAAAATAGGACGTTTCGTCGAGTGGAAAGGTATTCAAAGGAGACCCTCTGCGTGCGCAAGGCTGTCTGTCTTAAATGTTGTCTGTCCTGGTCGGTTTAACAATTTTATTTTGGTAAAAATGGAATCCATGGTGTGAATGACCAAGAGTCTGAGTCTGTCTCTGTATGTGTGCGCGGCTTCGAAGTCTCTTGTGTGTGTGTGTGTGAACGGGTGGTTACGCATGCGTATGTGTGGCTGTGAATAGCTTTGCACGTGTTCTTTTTGCGGTGAAAAAGTACTGAGTCAGGAAGCTGTGTGTAGCCGGTAACAATAGCCCGGATCATGGCGGGAGCTTTTGACCAGGAGTTTCAGGACGACGCATGGGGATCTGCCCCTTGGAAGCCCTTGGGTGAACAGGTAGAGGCGCTGATGGGTTTTGTTGAGACGCATGAAAAGTTAGATAAAAAGACCCAGTCGGCGTGGAGACAGAAATGCATGGAGCCATCACAGCAGAAGAGAAACGGCAGGAACACAGCGAACCCCTGGGCAAGTATCTGGTGAAACAATATGCTAAAAGTAAGAAACACCTTAATGATTGTATTCAAAGACAAAAATCTGTTGGTTTGTTGAATTTTGGTAAGCGTGACCAGGAAAAGGCAGACAGAGAGGTTAAATCATGGGAAAAATTGTTGGTAATTTGGCAGGGAATTAAACATTTGTTTGAAACAAAAGAAGAAATAGCACAATCTCCACCGCCATACAATTTAAACACTACTTCTTCTGGATTGTATCCAGTTCTGGAAGTAAGAGGCGGAGAATTAGTGGTAGAAACGCTCCCGGTATATACTCCAAGGGGCGATATTTGTTTAGACAATACTCAACACCCGCATACGTCATTTAATGCACCACCCATATCCCCCACCCCTCTGAAGTCCTGTGAGCCTTTTCTCGCTCGAGCTGCTCGCGAGAACTCGTCTCAGTCTGTTAACAGGCCTTCCTCCCCGCCTATTGCTCATCCCATTTTTCATATGACGAAAGTAGGCCCTAAGGAGCATGTGTTGCACGCCCAGGAACCTGGAGTAAGACCGCCCTCTAGGGGCTGTTCTTCTGTATCTTCAGAAGACACACAACCAGCAACAGGTTAAAATCATGTTGATCTTAATAAAACAGCAGCTAGATCACCAGCAGCATCGACTAATGTCAAGTTTAATAACCCACGTTCATTGGAACCTGAGATTAATGTAAAAATGTCATGAAAAAGGGATGTGCCAGGAGGACGACTCCACTGATTTGTTAAATGTGCCACTGTTGGATTTCTCCTTAGAGGGAGAAACGCATGCTGAAGAAGGCATGGTTGATAATAATGGGTTCTTCTACTGAAGAAGCAGAATTTGCCAGGAATCAGAGGCCACCACGCACTCGTGGTGTGGGAAGAAATTTAAAGGATAGCTTTCACAGCATGCATTCAATGACAACTTGTTCTCAAGGTCCAACTTGAGTGCAGATGCCTATATTACAAAATAATATGGGCACAGAAAACTATGTCCCCTATTCATTTGGTGATGTACAAGCCCTGGTGGACAAATTGCCTAGTATTGCAGCTGGTGGCAGATTGTGGCTTGCCGAACTTGATAATCTAACTAAAGGAACTAAACTGGCTTTGGGTGATTTTAGAGCTGTTCTAGGCCGTTGTGTTCCTGCTTCAACGGCAGATGACATTGAATATGAGGCTCAAACATCCAACATTAGGGATAAAACTTTATTCTCTTCAGTTATCACTCGTTTGGGGATCGCAATAAGAGAACATTTCCCATTATTAACTCCTGCAGCGGTTCCCAAGTTTGACTGGGATCCCTTACAGCATCCAAAGGATTACATTACTCAAGCTGAGGAGAGTTGGATTAAACACACAGGTGTAAATCCAAAAGGAGATAGATCTAACTTGGGTGAATTATTCAGGGAAGCAGTCCTGAAAGGTGTGCCTCCTTTGGTGTCACAGCTGATGAAACAGAATCCTGAGATGCCTGGTTGTGAGTATGCCCGCTGGAAAAAACATCTTGTACACCATTTGTACGTTGCTCAGGATGTAGAGAAGAAGAAAAAACAAGAAAAAGGATAATCATGATCAATTAATCAGATTGCAATTATTAGACGCTAAACGGCAGGTGAATAAAAGTAAACAAGAAAAAACTGAACATGTTATGGTCTCAGCAGTTGCATCACCTGGGGCTCCATCCCCAATGGTGACACCTCAGTTTAATCCAATGCAAGGGGGAGGGATCCCCCCTCCTGTTTTCTATCCTCCATGTAACTACAGATCTTCGGGTTCTGCACGTGGATCCAGATGGCCATTTGGTGGACAGCGTGGACGGTCAGGTTGGAGCCGTGGTCTGAGAGGACGAGGTGGATATGGCAGACCTGGGAGAGCACCTGTCGAAATTTGCTTTAACTGTGGACAAGTTGGACACTGAGCAAGGGATTGTCAATCCCCACCAGGAGGTGAGATTGTGCCACCGAACCCTAATATGGCCCCGCCTCCGCAAGGTCAGTACCCCCAGCACGGGGACAACTTTTATGGACGATTTTGACACATCCCTGAGAATAACTCCAACACCATGAATACTGCAGACCCCATGCTGCCAGCGAAGGTTGGAGAAGATCACATGAACTTTTTAGTCAACACTGGAGCTACATATTCCACTATAATCGATCAGCCATCTGCCTCTGTGCTGTCGACTAAGACTGTGTCACTAATGGGTTTCTCAGGGCCGTTGACTTTACCACTTCCGGTGAAAGTTGGAAACCAGAAGCTGCATCATTCATTCGTAAAGTCTCCATCTACATCTGTCAATTTGATGGGAAGAGACTTGTTGGTTAAACTGGGAGCCGCAGTGCTTTGTGGACCTCAAGATTTGACTGTTACCTTTCCAGACGGTTCTTCTCTAGCATACGGTCACACTTTCCAGGATGGAAAATATCTGGTTCGGCCAGTGGGGGAAGAGTTTGCTGACATCTACTGAGGACTCTTAACAGAACCTGCTGTAACTGGTGTTCTCTCGGTGTTCCAGCTTTGGAAGCCTTGGATTCAAAGCCTAAGTTCCTACCTGACTCCACCTGATCCGCCACACGTCACTCTGTTCTACGACAGAAGTCACACAGATTGGTATGAGGAATCATTTGCTGCAGAACTTGAAGGTAACGCATGGACAGTCACATCTAAGAACATATATGTGGCCCCTGAAGGGGTGGCAGCCGCGGTGATGTTAACTCCTGAACAACAGCAATGGTATATGATGTCAGATGAAGCATTTCCTCATATTTCTCTTTCTCTCCATTCTGAGCGACAGGCCTGTGAATTAGGAGGGATGGTTAAGCGTTCCCTCCAGACTACTGATTGGGCACCGACCAACGTCCCAGGTTTTCTGTTTTCAAATTCCACTAACACATATCAGATTGTTTGTGATGTAAGTGACAAACTTCTTTTGAAACATGAGCTTTTGACTCGACACTGTGGCAGGGAACGTACAGACCATCATAAAGCAGCAGAGATGTTGGATGTTCTCCCATCACAACTCTGGGCAACCAGTCCCGCGGATGTGGGATTAGTTTCATGTGCTCCAGTTTCCTTTGAGGTTGCAACTGACTCTCCTATTTGGGTGAATCAGTATCCACATAAACCTCAAGCAGAGGAAGGCATTGCTGACACCATCGCGGGCCTTTTGACAGCTGGAGTTTTAGAACCCTCTGTATCAGCCTGGAACACACCTATTTTGCCAGTGGAAAAGAAACACACTGGTAAATATCACATGGCACATGATCTTAGAGCTGTAAATTCTGTTTTGAAGACACCTACAATTCCTGTACCTAACCCATATGTGGCCATTTCCAGTTTGGAGCCCTCTCAGCAGTGGTACACATGTATCGACTTGGCAAATGCATTTTTCTGTCTTCCTTTAGCTGAAGAATGCAGAGACGTTTTTTCATTCACTTATAAAGGTCGCCAGCTGCGTTACACCAGACTGCCACAGGGATTTGCCCTATCACCAGGTATCTTTAATCAGGTTTTGAAAGATGTTTTGCAGACATGTCCTCTGCCGAGAAACACCACCCTTATTCAGTACGTGGACGATCTGCTGTTGGCTTAACCAACTGCTGAGATCTGCCTTTAGGCTACAGAGCTGGTTCTGAGACACCTCCGTGAACATGGGTTCAAGGTCAGTAAGGATAAACTGCAAATTGCCAGAAAACAGGTTTCTTTCCTGGGCCGTGTCATCTCCGCAGGAACAACCAGCATGTCCTCCAATCATAAACAGAGCATTTTGACACATCCTAAACCGCTGCGCGTGAAAGACATGCTGTCTCTTCTGGGATTGACTGGTTACAGCCGTAACTATATTCCCGGCTATGCAGACCTGACGCAGCCTTTGAGGGACCTCGTGAAGGCGCAAGGTATGAGAAAACTAAATAATGTTTTGATTTGGACTCAGGAAGCGGAAGAAGCATTTGTTCTGCTTAAACAACGACTTGCATCTGCTGCTGAATTGACTCTTCCAGACTACTATATCCCATTTTTTCTTGACGTTTCTGCGACAAAATTTGCTTTAAATAGCATTTTGTTTCAGCGGAAGACAGGTGAGAGAAATGTTTTGATGTATATATCAGTCATGCCTGTCCTCAAGACCTTCAGATTACTTCGCTGTGATACACAGCGGGCCCTCGCTGCACGTTTATCAGACAAGACAGTTTCGAGAATCAGCTTGGGTCTTTTCCCGGGAATTACGGAATATCTGTGATGATTCGTGGCAGAAAAAAGAAAAACAAAAGGATAAACAGGAACAAATACTTGAAAGTCATTAACTGTCAGATGCAACCTGCCACAGACACATCATCAACCACCAAATCATATAAACTAGGTTTATTAAACATTAGATCTCTGTCAGGAAAATCCCTTTTAATTAATGACTTTATTATTGACAACAATCTTGATGTTATTTTTAACAGAAACATGGTTACATGAATCTAATGAAGAAGTAATACTGCTGGAGTCAACACCTCCAAACTACAATTTCCTTTGTGAGAGCAGACAGCAAAGGAAAGGTGGAGGAGTAGCAACATTGTTTAATGATTCACTAAAGTGTAAAAAGGTGTTTTTGGGAAAATTTGACTCTTTTGAACATTTGGCTCTCAGGGTAAAGAGCCCGGTACGAACTATGTTTCTGAATGTTTACAGGCCTCCTAAGTCCACATCAAACTTTTTTAAGGATTTTAGTGACCTCTTGTCTGTGATATGTGTTGATTATGACTGTTTAATTATTGTGGGAGACTTCAACTTTCACATTGACAACCCTGAAGACAGAAGTGCAAAAGAACTGTGTGACACACTTAGAAACTTTGGTTTAACTCAGAATGTTAAACAGCCAACACACAAGCAGGGGCATATTTTAGACTTAATCATCACTAAAGGTCTAAACATTTCACAGGTCAATGTAACTGATGTTGCCTTATCCGATCACTTCTCCGTTACCTTTGAATGTATCATTACCAGTGACTCATTTAGCCAAAGGGACATCGTAAGAAAACGCACCTTTAAGGACAATGCCACTGAAACTTTTATTCAAGCTTACTCTGCTACTTCAACCTTGGGCTGCAACTCAGTAGATGAGCTAGTAGATAACTTTCAGTCTAAAGTCTCAGACATCATTGACTGCATTGCTCCAGTTAAAGTGAAAGTTGTTTCCGGGAAGAAAAAATCTCCTTGGAGAAATGCTCCAGCAGTTAGAAGTGAAAAAAGGGAATGTCGAAAAGCTGAACGCAGGTGGAGAAAGAATAGACTCCTGGTTCACTATGACATCTATAAAGAGAGACTTAACAGATATAACTTACAATTAAAAAATGCAAGAGAATCTTTCTTCTCTGAGATCATTAAGAAAAACATTAATAATGCTCGTGTCTTATTTTCCACAGTCGACAGGTTAACAAATCCTCCTGTGTCCGTGGCTTCAGAACTCCACTCCACCAGGGCCTGCAATGAATTTGCAAACTTCTTTACTGAAAAAATCCAAAAGATTAGAGGATCTGTTTGTACATCCATACTAAGTTCAGTACCAACGTTGTCTCCTACCAGAATTGATTTTGACCAAATGTCCCAATTCAGCCAAATAAACTCCAAAAGCTTAGAGCAGATAATTCAGCAGTTAAGTTCCTCCTCAAGCTGCCTTGATGTTCTCCCCGCAGCTTTCTTTAAAAAAGTTTTACCTGTCATAGCGTCTGATTTGACTCAGATAATAAACGCGTCCCTTCTGTCAGGTGTTTTCCCCCAGTCCCTAAAAACAGCAATTATCAAACCACTGCTGAAAAAGAACAATTTAGACAAACTTCTACTCCAGAACTACAGGCCCATCTCAAACCTCCCCTTTATCAGTAAGATCATTGAAAAAGCTGTATTTCAACAATTAAACACCTTCTTAACTACGACCAGCCGCTTTGATGTTTTCCAGTCAGGTTTCCGTGCTCACCACAGTACAGAGACCGCCCTTATCAAGGTGTTTAATGACATCCATATAAATACAGACTGTGGAAGAACCACCGTGCTGGTTCTATTGGACCTCAGTGCAGCATTTGATACTGTTGATCACTCCATCCTGTTAGAACGCCTGGAGAACTGGGTCGGCCTTTCTGGAACAGCTCTCCACTGGTTTAAATCCTACTTAAAGGACAGGGAATCTTTTGTTTCAGTAGGTAACTTTACATCAAAGATGAGAAAAATCACATGTGGGGTTCCCCAAGGGTCCATCCTGGGTCCCCTCCTATTCAATATCTACATGCTCCCTCTAGCTCAGATAATAAAAAATAACAACATCAGCTACCATAACTATGCAGACGACACACAGCTCTACATCACCATGTCACCAGGTGACTATGAACCAATTCAGGCACTGAGTAAATGCCTAGAAGAAATCAATGCATGGATGTGCCAACATTTTCTCCAATTGAATAAAAACAAAACTGAAGTAATAATATTTGGACCAATAGAGGAAAGATCAAAAGTTAGCACACAGCTTCAGTCGCTTCAGCTAAAAACCACCAATCAGGCCCGAAATCTGGGAGTAGTGATGGACTCAGACCTGAACCTTCAAAAGCATCTAAAGACAATTACAAGGTCAGCTTTCTATCACCTGAAGAACATTTCTAGGATTAAAGGACTGATGTCTCAGCAGGATCTGGAAAAACTAATCCATGCGTTTATATTTAGTAGAATTGATTACTGCAACGGTGTTTTCACAGGACTTCCTAAAAAGTGGGTCAGACAGCTGCAGCTGATCCAGAACGCTGCTGCCCGCGTCCTCACTAAGACTAAGAAAGTAGAGCACATAACCCCAGTTCTAAAGTCCTTACACTGGCTCCCTGTATCTCAGAGAATAGACTTTAAAATACTTCTGTTAGTCTATAAATCCTTAAATGGCTAAGCACCTAAATACATCACAGACTTGTTATCAGTGTATCAACCCTCCAGACCACTAAGGTCTTCTGGCTCCAGCCTACTCCACATACCTAGAACCAGAACTAAACATGGAGAAGCAGCATTTAGTTCCTATGCTCCGTTTATCTGGAACAAACTTCCAGAAAACTGTAAAAGTGCGGAAAGCCTGAGTTCTTTTAAATCAAGATTAAAAACACATCTGTTTAAAATTGCCTTTGACTGTTCTAGTTAAACAGTTTTACTGTTTTTAATGTTCTTTTTTGTTACTACATTCTATCCCTACTTGCTTTTATTCTATTTTCTATCTACATTTTATTATTTTGGTATATCTTAATCATGTAAAGCACTTTGTATTGTCTTGTACTGAATTGTGCTATATAAATAAATTTGCCTTGCCTTGCCTTGCCTTGTCATGTTGGATAACATGGGAAAACGTCACCCCCAATGCCCACAATATGCAGCAGCAATAGCCAGAATGATTCAAAAGACTGTGCATTTAGTCATGGGACATAGTCTAACCATTTTGACAACTCACAGCGTTGTGGCTTATGTGAATTCACAAAGCTTCACTATGACTGCACTCAGACAACACAGGCTGTCCAAAATCTTGGAAGCACCCAACATCAACATATACACATGAAGGTGTGAACATGGCAGATGGCATGACGGAAGGCGAACCCGATCAATGTGAAGAATTGGTTTCCAGGATGGAGAAGGTGAGACCAGATCTAGAGGCTAGTCCTATTGAAGGCCCACAGGTGAGACAGTTGTTCAAAGATGGCTGTTGTTTCAGACATGAAAGTGAAGGACTGAAAGCAGCCTATTCTGTTGTAGAGCGAATAGGCTCAGGATTTGTAACAAGGAAGGCAGAAAGGTTACAAGGACCTCAGTCAGCGCAGAGAGCAGAGCTAATAGCAGTGATTGAGGCATTAAAGTTGGCAGAACAACAGGAGGTAAATGTATATTCAGATTCAGCATATGCCACAGGTGCAGCTCATGTGGAGTTATGTCAGTGGTTGAGAGCAGGATTTTTGACAGCGGGGGGAAAACCCATAAAACACGAGATGGAAATGAGAGAGCTGGCTGATGCTTTGAAATTACCAGCCAGAATTCCTGTGATAAAGTGCAAAGGACACAATACCAGTAATTCAGACATTGCTTTAGGGAATCAGGCTGCAGACCAGGCTGCCAAAGCAGCCGCTGGATATGCGCCTCAGATGATGATGGTGACGGTGGAAGACGAGCTGAGAGAGGAGTTGAGCATGAGTAATATTAAACAGTTGCAGAGCAGAGCAGCTCTGGAGGAGAAGAATATGTGGAGGCTCAGAGGAGCTTCAGAGCAGGAAGGTTGCTGGAGAGGGCCAGATGGCAGACTGGTTTTTCCTCCAGGTTTGAAAAAGGAGCTTTTTTCTGAGGCACGTGGTGTTGGACATGTCGGCGTCAGACAGATGATGGACAACTTAAACCATTGGTGGCATCCATTTATGTCAGATATGGTCAAACATTTTGTAAAAATTTGTACTCTGTGTGGGCAATTTAACTCAAAGAAGACTTTGAAACCTTTGCAGGGCATATTTTCTTTGATCACAGTTCCTGGGAAGGAAGTGATTCTTGATTATACAGACATGGTGACCCCTGCTGGAGGCTTTAAGTATTTGTTGGTGTGTGTGGACGCTTTTACAGGATGGCCAGAGGCCTGGCCTGCTAGACGAGAGGACAGCAAAACGGTGATAAAATGCCTCATTAACCATTACATTCCCAGGCACGGGTTCCCTGAAAAGATAAGGACTGACAAAGGAACCCACTTCAAGAACCAGGACCTGCAACGAGTGTTGTCCAGTTTAGGGCTCACACACAGGTTTGGAACAGTGTATCACCCGCAATTGCAGGGCAAAGTGGAGAGGATGAACCTGAACTTGAAAAATAAGTTGGCTAAAATCTGTGCTGGGTTGAACATTAATCCTTATTTTGGGGCATACACTGGGGTTTATTCTGCATATAATAGTGGAGTTACTAAGCCCAAACCTTGTAGTATTAGTCCGTCAGGATTTTATCTTGTCCTTGGAGCAGGTTCACGGGATGACGGTCCCGTAGGTTTGATTAAAATTTCTCTACATAATGCGACTACTTCTGGTGAACTGATTCGTTCACCAGAAAGCGGGAGAGACTTATCCTCTTCAGGAGGACTTCATGTAGATTATAATAAATTGACCCCTGGTGACATTCTTGAGAGTTCTACAGGGGATAGGAGACGCAATATGTGGGTTTCTTGGATGGCTCAGACGGCCAGACAATATACGGCTGAGAGCTGTGTAGCATGTGCTGCGGCTAGGCCAATCTTAACAACAGAACCAGCACCTTTGTTTCCTTTTGAGGATCCTAAAGGATATAATTGCATTTTGGGACTGACAAAAGGCCACTCGGTGAGGTGTGAATACTATCATGATCTTTTCCCTCCTATAAACAATGATACTGTACCGGGGCCATTTACTCCTAGTAATCACACTAAGCAATATGGGTGTTTTAATTTCACAGGGGGGGGGGGGGGTAGAAGTTACGTCCAGGGTAGGAGTAATTCCACCTGAGTGGTGTCAATGGGTGTCTCCTGTGAAAGATATAGCAACTTGGGCAAGAGCTGGTTTGTATTATTATTGTGGCGGAAAACAGTTGTTTGTCCGGATCCCTTTTGGCTCTGTGGGTGTGTGTGCCATGGTAAGGTTGGTGGCACCACTGTTGTTAATGGGACCAGGTTTAAACCAGGAACACTTGTTACATAGAATTAAGCATAGTTTTGATTTTGATTTGGCACGTAATTCTCCTACATACATAGATTCGATCGGGGTGCCCAGGGGGGTTCCCGACAGATATAAGTTAGTAGATCAGGTTGCAGCAGGTTTTGAATCAATATTCCTTTAGATTACTCCTAATAAGAATGTTGATAGAATTAATTACATACATTACAATTTGTTACGTTTGTCTAATCTGACTAGAGATGCTGTTGAAGGGTTGGCTGAACAATTAGCTCCTACCTCTCTTATGGCTGTTCAGAATAGGATGGCACTGGATATGCTTTTGGCGGAAAAAGGGGGTGTTTGTGCCATGTTTGGAGACATATGTTGTACGTTCATTCCTAATACTACAGCACCGGATGGGTTGGTGACTAAAGCTTTAGAAGGTTTGAGGACTCTGAGTAAAACGATGCATGAACAATCAGGAATAGACAATCCTTTGGATAAATGGCTGACGCAAGCTCTGGGGAAATGGAAGAACTTAATTATTTCTATGATGCTTTCTCTGTCAGTGTTTTTGGCAATATTGGTTACGTGCAACTGCTGCTGTGTCCCCTGTTTGAGAACTCTCGCTGTTCGCTTTATTGTCACTAGTATTGAAAAGGGCACAGTTTCCTCGTCTTCTCCCAATAATCAGATGTTACAGGTGGGGACAGAGCCTCCTCTAAAGGATGTAAGATTGGAGTTGGTTCAGTATCATGGGGTGATATAATGAGATTTTTCAGGTATTATCCTGTTTGATTTTCTGTTGTTCTATGCATATATATTGTTTGCATGTGTTTCATTTTGTGATACTGCCCTATTACTTTCTGTAGTATGGTTTGGTAGTACTTTTACATTTTTATGCTGATTATGAGTTACTCATTTATTTTTTTCTGATTTATTTCACTGTTTTGACTTTGATGTGTTAGACTAGCTAAGGTTAATTTCTGCAAGCTTTGTCTCTGATTTTTTGCCCCAGTATGTTTATCAGATTCACAGGGGTGTTTTTTCTGTGTCTCATATTCTTAGCTTTATGCTTCTATATTCAGTACCTGCATTTTTTGTGGACTCTCTTTTTTTTGAGAGTCCAAAGGGGAAATATATATATATATATATATATATATATATATATATATATATATATATATATATATATATATATATATATATATATAAAATAGTGTAGCTTAAAGTAATACAGGTGTTAACTTTAACCCAGTAACCTAAATAAATGGATGTGTGTAAAACAAAGGAGTGCATTCAAACTTCAGTAAGCCTGTACCAGGAACGGGATGCACCGAGGCCATATGACAGTCTTGTGAGCAGATAACGCTGTTAAAAAATGCTTGCATGAGGTTGTATATTGTTTTAGTCCACTCTCAGGAACCAAGCTAGGAAATAGATTACATTTAAAGGTCAAAGGTTAGGAAACATATGTGTTTAGCAGACTGGATGTCTCAAGTTGGTCCAGCCCCCGCTTGGACTATGTAAGGTTTAAAAACGGAGGAACAACGTGTAAGTTTTGAGACATGCTTCAGACACAGGCAGAGAACTTAATGTATTCGATGCTGTGATAATTCTTGTAAGTGTCTCCCACTTTGGAATTCCAAATTGTAATAAATATATGTTTAACTGTTGTTTTTGCCTCTGAATTCACTGCCTTTTTCTCTTTGTGCCAAATCCTCGACTGGGTAAAACGAGAGGGGCCGTTAGGTGACCATGCCCCACATGAGTCTCGTTACCAGCTAAGCCGAAACTAATATCAAATCATGCCAATATATAACATCTGTAAGGCACACTTGTTTTTATTCCATTTGAAGCTATTTTAAATTTTTTAAGATATTTTTAAAGACAAAAGTTAGGACTTTTCTTCTATAGCTTCCAAGTCATGTGACCCACTGACTCCAAATCTATGTGAAATTGTTCTACTTCATTAGCCTGATGAGGTATTCCATTTTAAGCCTTTTTTATATTTTTTAAAAATTTTATTATTAAAATAATTGATAATTCTGTTCTGTTGTGAAACCCATTGTGTGATTGTGAAATTGTTTGGCTGAAGATAATGACAGATAAAGATAAAGTACAAGATAAAGTACAGTATGGTGTATGCCTACTTTGTGTGTTTGGTGACAAATAGTGAATTTGAGTGTTGTATTTCATACTGTTCCTTTCCAAAACAAGACCCAATATAGCTGTAAATGGTTAACTGTATCTGTAAACTGTTGATTCTGAGAAGGGAATGCAATGCTTATTGTGGAATTGTAGTCATTTTTAGACTTTTAATTTGAATGAATGTACTGGGTTAGGTAGGGAAATCTATTGGCCAGCCCCACCAAGATTTATTTTTAACCAGCCGCCACTGGTCCCACCTACATCAAGTTTTCTATTGCCTAGCAGCAAATGGCCTGCAAAGTGCCAATTTGGGTTGCCAGTGATAGACTTTTTGGGCCACTGCATTTCTTGTTTTCTTTTTTTTTTCTGAGATTATTTCATGTTCAATGGACTATGAATTGGGGAGGTAAAAGAGGGGGAAAAAGGAGTGAAAGAGATGAGACAAAACACTAAAAGGGAGAAAACATGAAAGAGGAGATAAAAGGGAGAGAGCAATATAGCATCCTCTGAGTCTACTTCTATATCTGCAGAAAGATATATAAAAAGAACAGCTAAACCAACCGATACAGTATTACAGGTACAAACAACCAACAAGTTGATACCATCACTGAAGAATATACAGGATTAATTAATATGGCATGTATGAAGTGACACCTAAAGATAATAATAAGGGTGTTCTGTATAGAAATTAATCTGTAAGTACCTGAATCCAAACACCTGTAGATATTTGCGAGAGTGCACTTGTGTATGTAAGGCTTATCCATAAGAAAAATGCTCAATAGTGGTTGTGAGGAGCAAAAGACCCACCCACCCAGAGTGCCAAGGCAGACACAAGGGAAACTAGAACCCCAGACACTCTAAAGGGCCCCCAGAGCAATAGGGCCCAAGAGGGACCAACACTGGGATAGCTGCCTCCCCCATCCCAGGGAGGAGCAGAGAGGAGCCAGGTGATATGGCCACCCCAAACCAACAGTCTCCCGACTTACCCGATCCATACTCCGGCCCCAACCCTCCACCCCCATCCCAGCCCAGATGACCCATGAACCCATCCACCTGGAGATGAGACCAACAGGTCTCATCCCGTGCACTGAGGACTAGTTTTCCGAATCCCTGCTGCTCAGATTTTGCTCTGGACATCCCCTCAAGCCCTCTTGGTATTACCAAGCCGGACAAGAGATTCCCCTTCCTGGATTCACACTGGTTCTTCCAGCTGCTCCTCCTGCCTGCCTCCGGAGTGGTGCTGCTCGGGCTCCCTCCCTGTGTAACATCTGCCAGCCCACCTGTCGCTCAGCCATCTCCTCCCATCAGAGAGTATATGGTCACAGAACTCCTTTTCCACTCATCCTCCCCAGATAGGTTCTCCCAACCAAGCGGTAAGCGGAGCAGTATCTGGAGAATATCCCCTGGTGCGGCTAGTGCTAATTTAATCCTCTTTCTTCCCGCAGTTACCTCCGCTCTGACGTTCTGACCTCACCTGTTGCTCAAAGCTGATATATATATATATATATATATATATATATATATATATATATATATATATATATATATATATATATGTTGTGATAGTACCGCCAGGATCATCAAAATAATTGATCTTAGATTGAAAGGAATTCCACTCTGCTCGTAACACGAGACTCTCAAAGCTTGGACGGCCCTTTCTCCCAGCAGGAGGTCAGCTGTGAGCTCTCCTAACAGATAAGACACAGCACAGACAAAGAGTTCCCAGATCACTTCAGCATTCTTCTGCAGACCTGTTCAGCTCCACTACAGCTCTCTGAGAGCAGACAAAGAAGGCCAGACCATGAGGGCCTAGTCGGCCCTCACCGACATACAAGCCAGCAGCTGAGGGAGATTGCCTGGACCAGCCACACTTGATCCAGGGTCTGCTAGATTCGACTGCCTGCTTTAGCAGAGAACCTGACTGAATCCGGATGAACAACATGCAAACACAGAGCTAAGTTTACTGTCTTAACATCATCACCGGTAGCAGGAGCAAAGGTCCTGCGTGCGAAACAGTTCTGTGTATTTCTTCTCAGCCTATACAGGGGAGCGAACCCAGACAGGGAGGAAAGCTGTGGAATTCTGAGGAAAAGACCCTGCTCAACTCGGACTGCAGTCGGTTCAGAGAACGTGCTCGCACCAGGCCTCCGACCCGACCACACCGTTAGCCACATGCTGCTGCAAGGCTAACGCTAGCCTGCCAAGAAGAAACCAACAACTTCCTCCTTCAACGCCCCTTCCTTGAATGGCCAAACTGAACAGAACTGAAAAGGACAGGTTTGGGCAGCGGTCTGAGGGTGAAGTTAAAAAGGTTTATTGGGAAATGTCCTGTGAACCGTGTATACCTGGCGTTTTGAACAAAGGCTAGCAATATAGCATTGCTAGCATTTGGTACCATGTCACTGTCGAGTGCGTTTTAAAGTTTTACCAGAAAGGTTACCTCCACAAGGGTTTCATACATTTATGGGACAATAATGTTCATGTTATCCAGCCACTCAATACGACTAAAATTAAAGCAAAAGCTTTCATTTGTTAACGCCGAGCGTCCGCTAGCTAACAGGATATTAGCCTTGCTAACATCCGGTCTCGGACATTTCAAAGTAGTTTGTTTTAAAGCATAAACCGTAACTGTTCTGCCCCGCCATCCTCCAATGGTGTTATGAGCCTTATTCCCGCATCAATATGGTATATTAATGCCGGTTTTCAAGATAATTTTGATAACTATAGATCAGACCTCTCAACTTTTATCAAAAGTTAGGAGTGAGATTATGCTAATTTGGGGGCGGGGCTTGTTTGGGGGCGGGGCTAACCGGACCCTGGAAGAGCCGGTGGAGTCAACTCCATCTCATTTTTATCCCACCAGACAATGAAGTAGACATGTATTACTTGTGTTAAAAAGAGAAAGAGACATATTAATACTTAATAATAATAATAATACTTAATTAATTGTTCAGTTAATGGATTAAAACATAAATAATACACAATTGTTCAAATGATACTGAATAAAATTAAGTAGATTTTAATTATTGACCGAATTATTATACTGTTACACATTCATCTATGGGTTGTTTATCATTGTAAATCTATAACCTGATTGGTGATTCAGGCTGAGTTTCATAAAGCCTTTATGATCCCCTCAGCAGCAACACTGAAGCACACAGAGGTTCCCGCTGCGTCTTTACGCACGATCCAGCTGGTGATGTGTCCCTCTTTTCAGCTCAATGCACTTCTAGACTGTTACAGTTTATAACATTCTCATCACCTTTCACAGCGACAGGTTTCTCAGTCAGTCGCCGCACTGACCAGACAAATCTCTATTGCTCTCGTCAGTGCGCTCTGGGCGCACTGACGCCCAGAAAGAACCTGCTCCGAGTCCGAGGGAAAGGAGGGGAGGGAGAGGAGCAAGCGCGGAGGCACAGAAATACGGTGCATGTAGTTAAAAAATGCAGAATTAATAAAAACGAAACGTATAAACAGACCAAGTGGCGTTTTAAACTGTATCTGGTTAGCAGAACTGTTTTATGATCCAGCGTGCAGCCATCACTGGTTCTGAATGAACCGGTCATCGGACAGCAGCTCTCCCCCCGCCCCCTCCCCTCCTCCTGTGTACGCGGTACAGGACCTCACCGGCTCACTTTCACCACTGTTAAGACTAAAATTATTCATAACTCTGATCACTCTTCCTGCTGCTCTGTTAACACGAACTGCAGCAGGAATTACTGATGGCCACAAGCTGTGAAAGAAGCCGAAACAGCTCAGCAGAAGGCGGAGTTTTGTCGTCCGCAGCCCAGATGGGCTTTGTGATTTTTATGCGTGAGAAATGCCATGTTTGCGTGTGAAATGCCATGTGTTGCGTGTGAGCGTGTGAAGTTAGTGAAATGCGTGTGTCACACGGTCAATGCGTGAGAGTTGAGAGCTATGTATAGATTTAACCAGGTTAGCGACGATCGCTGTAGCGACCCCTAGGTAAAATCGCATAAACAAAGGCAAGCAATTCTGAATTAAATGATTTTACAGGACAAAACGGTCCTCAGAATAATATTTCAACAAATAATGTTTTGTTTGACTTGGGCTTTGCATTGTGAATGGATTGAAATACATGGCAGATGTTTTTTAACTCCATTCCATGATTTTGTTAATCAGATCTGCAGTGAACCAGGATTCACTGAAGTATTCTGATTATGATCAACCACTTTTGTTTGTCTTTTCTTTGTTTTGCATGTAAATAGTTCCTTAGCTTAGCTTCTTTTTATCTTCATTTTGCTTAGAAGTTTAGTTAAGTTTCACTAGCCTAGTAGAGAGGATTTATTAATCGAAATATTGTGTTAATTCAGGTAAACAGCATTACATAGTGATGTTCTCTGGATGTTCATTTTATTTCTGTTATTAAATTCTTGAACTTGAAAAGAAGCTGTCACTCCTTTATTCTATGTGTGTGCAGGTTTTGCTGTTAAAAGATCGCTAGTGCTCGAATTCATCCCTTCTTCGTACGTTGCTTAAAACATCCGAGATCAAATGAGACATCCAAGATGATTTCATCCGGCTAATCATGATCCGGCTAATTGGGTTCTTCGAACACACCTGTTTACGATTAGTATGGCTGGATTGAGTTATCTGAGACAACTGCGCATTCATGCGTTTGTTTAAAAGGGGAAATGTATCGATAGTAGAAACATTGATCAGCAGCGCTGCTATTGGCTGGTCAGCATGAACAAAGAACACCCACAGTTTTTCTCCCAAGCAGAACACCAGCTTTTAATGGAAGGTTATGCCGAATTTGAGTCATTAATTAAAACGACAGTGAACACCTCAAAGTCTGCTTAAGCCAGGAGAGAGGGCTGGCAATAAGTAGCAGACAAATTTATGCATAAATACTGTCCATGGTAGATGTTTCTATCACTTTCTACAGTATTAATTTTTGCATTTTAATAATTTGATATTTACTTTGTTCTTTTATATTAGAGCCTCCACGGGACCCACTAGAACATGGGAACAAGTAAAAGTGAAGTACAAGAATATTATTATTAATGCTCAGCTCTGCTCGGCTAGCAGGCCCCAAAGCTCTTCAGTCACAGCTGGGCACAGGTCAGAGTACTCCAGAACGACAAGTCAGCAAGCAGATCTCTTAGAGACATCAGAGCGCAGATCAGAGCTTCAGCAGGGTGGCTAGCCAAGGTAGCAGTTCTTCGGAGACACCAGGATACAGATCAGTTTCTCCAAGGCGGCTAGTCAGGTTAGCAGTTCTTCGGAGACACCAGGGCAGAGACTAGCCGCTCTGGAGTTTCTCCAGTCAGATCAGGTTAGCGGTTCTCCAGCAACACACAGCAGAGTTCATAGTCTTTCAGAGAGACTGGCAGGACTAACCTTAAACGAGAGAGCAGAAACAAAACTTCCAAGGCAAAACAAGGACTGGCATTTAGAGGTGGATGACTGAAGACGGCCCAGTGCTGAACTGAGAAGGACCTCGCTGCAGCCTTGCGGAAAGGGGCGGGGACGGACCACTGTCAGTCCCATACCTTATATGGAAATGGGACTATTGCACTCCGGAAATGAAGGGGGCGCTATTTTCATAATCACTAGTACCTTAAAGAAGCGGAGTGTGGAGGTCGATTGAAATAAGTAGAGGTTCTTCCACTGATGTTCGGCACACGATCCACAATGCAAAACCTACGAAGTCAGCAAAAGGTATTTTTACCTTCTTAAAACTTGTTTTCACATAGTAAATAATTTTTTAGATTAGGTTGAAAATATAATTAACAGCTGTAGACAAGTGAAATTTGTAATTTATACAGGGAAGGCTAACATGTTAGCCTTGTGAGACCATCCTGATCTCGCGAGCTTTCAAGGTTTCACTCGCAGATCAGTCTGGCTACTCTCCGTTAAAGAAAATTTGGAGCCGTTCACCAAACGAACGTCCAATCAGCTTTGGCTTTGAGGCGGGTTGAGGTGTGACGCAACGAGGAGCGACAGTTCAGTCTAAAGAACATGGCGGCTTCAGCCGATGAAACTAGCGTTAGCGTGGCTATCGAGCAAGTTTTATCGGAATTACAGAGTGTTTCTTTGCTGAGCTAACGAGCCTTTACCTGCAGCAGCAAGAGTAGCTTGGCTTGTGGTTGTGTTTTCGTCGTCGCTCGTAACAGAGAGACGACGAATCTGATTGGTTTATTTGGCTGTCTATCACCAACATAGGCCAATCAGCTAACCAGTATTTTCGCCCCTTCCCACAATTACTTTAACAGAAGGTTTCCAGATGGATATGCGGAGCAAATCTATCTGGCAGAGTCAGGTAACTAACATGTAGCATAGATAATTATTTTCCTGCAGGGCACCATTAGATGGAAATAGAAAAGTAGATAACATGTATATTTGAGAAATGTATTATATGTTCAAACTTTGTTTGTTATTTTAATCACACAGATCCACGTATCTATCTATTTGCAACATATTAATGTCCCCGTTGCTCATACAATGCCGATGAGTCGCACAAGGTACAGAACCATATAGCAAAAGCTGCTATGGCTCAACATAACGGTATGTAAAATAACACTTGAAAAATATAAAATATTTTTTTTACATGCTTATCAGTTTTCAAGTGTTTTTCTTTTATTTTTAAATATGTTTTTGGAACACGAATGTTACATTTCTGGAAAGTCAAATATTTTTTATAAACTAACAGCTGCCATCATATGTGGGTGTAGTACCCAGATGTGATGCTCTAATAACTAGTAGCACTGCTTCAATATGTTTTTTTAATAAGTAACTGTGCAAAAAAAAAACACATGTAAGAGTAACAAAGTATTTGGTGAGATGGCTATTATTAAGTCCTGTTTTATTGATCATATTGTGCTATGTAACGTTGTCCATTTATTTCAGCAGACATGAATAAAAATGAAGTTATGGACACTGTACACTTGGACACTTTTATATACAAAAATGAAAAATATTATTACAAGAAAACAAATTGTTAGAAGAAACCTAGCATGAACAACATTTATCTGTGTATCATGTTTTATTTTTTTATAGGTTAAAATGTGTTCTTCATTCAGTTAAGTTACACGCATTGGGTTGTGTATCAACAAAATGTACTTAAGATTACAACATAAGGAAAAATAGTCGTAATTTTTTTATTTATTTTTTTTTGTCAAAAGTTACAGAATAATTTAGTAAATCTAATTAGTTAATACCTGCCCTTGGCTGTTTGAGCAATATCACTTTTACAATTTCAATTTTGCAGAATATATATCTGTTAACTGGAAGCCATTGTGACTTCTAAAATTAATTGTTAAATCCTACAAAACAGTAACAATAATGTTAAAGAATCTACAGTGATTATTTTCAAACATGCCTTTTTTATACCAATCATTTGTATGTTTCCTGATGAGTACTAACCTTTTCCTTTTATGTCAGTAGCTATTACGTTTTGTCCTTAAATTTACGTTAAAGTTAAATTTACATTGTGCAAATGACACTAAAACCCTAAATGATTTAAAACAAAAATTAAATTCATTATTTGGACAGCATTTATAATACCATTAGAGATGGAAAGGATAAGATCTTGAGATATATAAAGTATTAACTATTGTTTAATGCTCTTGACCATGCAGGTGCAAAGGATATCGGCAATCTTACAGGTAAGATTGATTCATAATAACGTGTCATAGCCATTCTTCTGGTATGACTGTCTTGCAATGCACCTGTTTTTTTATTTTATTTTTAGATGCCTTTGAATGGACTTGAAGCTGTACTCCAGGAGGTAGTACTAGCACAGGGAGACAAAGCTTACCTCACCCTGGCATGCCAAGACACACCTTTGCATCGACCTTCAAGTGCTTTGAAGCCATTGTGTCTGACCCAGTTTCCGGGAAGAAGACTCACTTTGCTTGGCTGGATTGTAAGGACCTTTGAATTTTTTCACTTAAAACATGCAAAATTAGATTTGAACTACATGAAATCTATTTTTTATTAACAGGTGAGATCCACTGGGGTAAATTGTCAGAGTCATTCAAAGCAGAAAATCGGATTCCTTTTGGGGTCGAAACGTGTTCTTCCTGCAACCGGCAATATAAAGACTGTGTGGGCTTCACCGGAAATGGAAGACGAAGAGAGTACCCTCGTTACTACTCTGATGACATACCCGGACACTGCCCTGAATGTTAATACTGAATGCAAGAAGAATATTAGTTGTTTTCCATTCTTTTACACATTTCAGTTGTCACATATTGTTGTTCGTTTTGTTTTGTTTTTTTTTGCCTTTTTGCCTTGTGCAGTCATTCTTTTTCATAATGTGTTATTTTAATATTATGTATTCTTAACATTATTTGGTTTTCATAGAAATGGTGTTATGTTGTGACTGTAATATCTTGAAGAGAGAAAGTAGAACCAATAAAGTAGTTGTAAATATATTGTAACAGCGTTGTTTAACAATTGGATAACCTTGTTTTAAAAATTAGATATACTAGCAAAGTTAATAACTTGCAATATTTTCTATGTGTAAATACAATGTTTCTTATTGTTTTTGAACAATGACTGGAATTAATACTAATTTTCTTTACAAAACTGATAAACGGCTAAGTTGTTTATGTTTTAACAGTCAGAATTAACTTTTTTATTTTTATTTTTTGTAATAAAGCAAACACATACAGAACCATTTTGTCCGGTTACAAAGTAATGACACAAACATAAGATGAAAGGTATGCTGTGCGAAGGTGGAGACCAGGTGGGGGGGGGGGGGGGGGGGGGTAAAGAAAGCTCAGGTGAGGAGCAGTTGCACACATCAAGCATCAAGCCGGACTTTATGAAAGGTGGAGGAGATGAGACCGCCGCCGTTAGGCTGGGACGGATATTGGCTGAGCAGGTGAGATGAAGACAGTTATAGTTAGAATTTACACATTAGTTTCATTTATGCATCCAATGACTTCATTCAAAAAGGTTTTCATATATATATTTTAAAAAAAGACTCGTCCAGAGCAGATCATTCTCTCTGGCGGTTATGTGTACGGCCGGGTCCAAGCGCCGAAGATTATTTCTTGTCAAATAAACTTTCAAAAACCTTCTTTCTTTGAGTGAGTCTTTCGAGGTTGAAGCTACATTTAAAGTTTCAAATGAATCCCCTTGGGTTTTGCAAAAATTGGATATTTAAGGTGGTCTTTGGAACGCAGTTTATGAATCGATTGCAATTGGTAGAATTGATATGGAATTTCTAAACGGAATAGTGGGACACCAATCAGTTTACTGGTTAAGCTGGAGTCCTTTTATTAAAAGTTTCCAATGAGACATTATGCTAAACAATGATAAGAGTTGAGCCAGGTCACCTGCAACCAAGTATATTATAGTTTTCGGAATGCCACTTGTTATAAGTTCAAAAGTCCTTTGGTTTGTTTTTACAATGTATTCACAATGTGAATATTAAGAAAAATATTTGGCAAATAAACAGAACAAAAGTGCACATACTAAATTGGCCAAAATTGTATTACCGACCAAACCTCTTTTCTATCTAGTCCTTAATAAATAAGGCGAAGGCTATTATATTTTATATTTGAACTTATTTATTTTGAGAGTACAATTCACAACATCAAAATCTGTTTTTTGAACTTTAGCACCAGCAAGTATTTTGTTATATCTGTTTTCTTAATCAACGCTGGAGATAGGCACCAGCCACCCCCGCAACCCCATGAAGGTTTAAGCGGGGGTCAGAAAATGGATGGATGGATGGAAGTTTTCTTAATCTGCGATGGACTGGGAATCTGTCCAAGATCCACCACAGCAGCCCTAGCAATCCCACTATAGGGATAGGCGTGCGTGTATGATAATTAATGGATGAATTAATGTGTTCTAAATGTAATGTATATTTGTCTCTAAAATATTAATTTGATTTATGTTTTATGACATTTGTTTTTTATAGGGTGTAAGGATAGATAAAAAACATCTCCATAATGATTCCTTATTGTTGCTTATTTTAGATTGTTTGTTACTAATGTAATTTTAACATCCGAAAATAAGATTTAATAAAGATTTAAAAATAAAAAAGGACATATCACGTGACATAGCACTTTTTTTAGCCATTTCTTTACAGTTTAATTTGTATTTTTTTAAGTTAAAAGTGTTCTTGGGCGTTTTGAAAGCTGTTGTCAAATAAATGCCGTTATTATTATAATTATTATACAGTATTATTATAAATTATTATTATACAGCTGGTACAGGAAATAATGTCACTAGCGCCCCCTTCATTTCCGGAGTGCAATAGTCCCATTTCCATATAAGGTATGAGACTGACAGTGGTCCGTCCCCGGCTGCAGCGAGGTGTGTCACTACCACTGAGCTATATGGAGTGCTGATTTTGCCGAAAAACTGAAGTCACTGGCCGCCATCTTACTACTCCCTACTCTCACAGAATCCCATAGGATTTGGTTGCAACAACAAGCAGTTTTCTGGCTGTGTGAAAACTTTTCATAGGTAATTCTACAATCAATGGATGTACTAACACTATCAACTACTAAGAAATTAGATGCTGAAATATTTGACATGTTATTCATATTTCATATATTTCATATATATATATATATATATATATATATATATATATATATATATATATATATATAAAAAATGCTAAATATTTCAGCATATGACTTTCTCAGTGTTATGATATATTTTTCTGGGATGAACCCGGACACAGCACGCACACACAGAGTCAGTTCTTATGAGTGAGTTTTATTGAATAGTGTGGAAGATGGAGGATGAGACCAGAGTCTTTCAACGGACGGAGGTGAAGGGTGTAGAAGCTGGCCGGCAGGAGGAGTGTGGAGAGACTGACCGGGAGGAACTCTGGAGCCGAGCACTGGAGAGCAGAACATCTGAGCCGGGTGCAGGAGAGCAGAGCATCAGAGCCGAGCAGTGGCGAGCAGAACGTCAGAGCCGAGCCGTGGAGAGCAGAACGTCAGAGCCGAGCCGTGGAGAGCAGAACGTCAGAGCCGAGCCGGAGCAGAGCATCAGAGCCGAGCAGTGGCGAGCAGAGCATCAGAGCCGAGCAGTGGCGAGCAGAGCATCAGAGCCGAGCAGTGGCGAGCAGAACGTCAGAGCCGAGCAGTGGCGAGCAGAGCATCAGAGCCGAGCAGTGGCGAGCAGAACGTCAGCGCCGAGCAGTGGAGAGCAGAACGTCTGAGCCGAGCAGAGGCGAGCAGAACCTCAGAGCCGAGCAGTGGAGAACAGAACGTCTGAGCCGTGCAGTGGAGGGCTGAACGTCTGAGCCGTGCGGTGGAGGGCTGAACGTCTGAGCCGTGCGGTGGAGGGCTGAACGTCTGAGCCGAGCGGTGGAGGGCTGAACGTCGAAACTGAACACTGAGGGACCAAAGAGCCAGCAAACACGAGGAACCAAAAGGGGCCAGAAAACACGGGGAACCAAAGAACTAGAGAACACTGGGGAACCAAGGAACTAGAGAACAGCGGGGAATCAAGGAGCCAAAGAACACGGGGGAACCAAGGAGCTAGAGAACACGGGGAACCAAGGAGCTAGTGAACACTGATGTGCCAAAGCACAACCAGGGCGCGGCACATCAGGGAAAGGCACGAACGCTTGACTGCACCGGGGGATAAAGCGAGCGCTTGACAGCGCCGGGGATAAGAGCGAGCGCAACACAGCGCCAAAGGGAAGGAACGGGCGCAACACAGCGCCAAAGGGAAGGAACGGGCGCAACACAGCGCCAAAAGGGAAAGAACGGGCGTACACAACGCCAAAAAGGGAAGGATCGGGCGTATGGAAACGCCAAAAAGGGAAGGATCGGGCGTATGGAAACGCCAAAGGGTAAGGAACGGGCGTATGGAAACGCCAAGGGGAGGGAACGGGTGTATGGAAACGCCAAGGGCAAGGAACGGGCGTGTGGAAACGCCAAGGAGAAACAACGCCGAAGCGTGAGAGGAGCGCTGGGGCCCAAGGGGCGAGATCGCCGGGGCGTGAGGGAACCGCCGGGGCGTAAGGGAGAAGTTCGCCAGGGCGTGAGGGAAACGCCGAGGCGAAACGGACGCATGACAGCGCCAAGGGGAAAATATAGGCGTACGAAAACGCCAAGAGGGAAAGAACGGACGTACTTAACGCCAAAGGGAAAGAACGGGCGTACAAAACGCCAAGGGGAAAGAACGGGCGTACTTAACGCCAAAGGGAAGGAACGGGCGTACTTAACGCCAAAGGGAAGGAACGGGCGTACTTAACGCCAAAGGGAAGGAACGGGCGCAACACAGCGCCAAAAGGGAAAGAACGGGCGTACACAACGCCAAAAAGGGAAGGATCGGGCGTATGGAAACGCCAAAAAGGGAAGGATCGGGCGTATGGAAACGCCAAAGGGTAAGGAACGGGCGTATGGAAACGCCAAGGGGAGGGAACGGGTGTATGGAAACGCCAAGGGCAAGGAACGGGCGTGTGGAAACGCCAAGGAGAAACAACGCCGAAGCGTGAGAGGAGCACTGGGGCCCAAGGGGCGAGATCGCCGGGGCGTGAGGGAACCGCCGGGGCGTAAGGGAGAAGTTCGCCAGGGCGTGAGGGAAACGCCGAGGCGAAACGGACGCATGACAGCGCCAAGGGGAAAATATAGGCGTACGAAAACGCCAAGAGGGAAAGAACGGACGTACTTAACGCCAAAGGGAAAGAACGGGCGTACAAAACGCCAAGGAGAAAGAACGGGCGTACTTAACGCCAAAGGGAAGGAACGGGCGTACTTAACGCCAAAGGGAAGGAACGGGCGTACTTAACGCCAAAGGGAAGGAACGGGCGTACTTAACGCCAAGGGGAAGGAACGGGCGTACTTAACGCCTAAGGGAAGGAACGGGCGTACTTAACGCCAAGGGGAAGGAACGGGCGTACTTAACGCCAAGGGGAAGGAACGGGCGTACTTAACGCCAGAGGGAAGGAACGGGCGTACGACAACGCCAGAGGGAAGGAACGGGCGTACGACAACGCCAGAGGGAAGAACAGGCGTACGACAACGCCAGAGGGAAGAATAAGCGTACGACAATGCCAGAGGGAAGAACAAGTGTACGACAACGCCAGAGGGAAGAACAGGCGTACGACAACGCCAGAGGGAAGAACAGGTGTACGACAACGCCAGAGGGAAGAATAAGCGTACGACAACGCCAGAGGGAAGAACAAGCGTACGACAACGCCAGAGGGAAGAACAGGCGTACGACAACGCCAGAGGGAAGAACAAGCGTACGACAACGCCAGAGGGAAGAACAGGCGTACGAAAACACCAAGGCTCAACAACTCCTGCTGGAACACGACTGGTGTACAGAAACGCCAGGGGAAAACCCGCCGGGGCGTGAGGGAAACGCCGGGGCTTGGGGAAGAGAACGCCGGGGCGTGGGGAGAACGCCGGGGCGCGAGGAAGGAGATTGCCGGGGCGCAAGGGGAACGCCGGGGCACAAGGAATAAAGGAATTTCTAAAACGCCAGGAATCTAAACACCAGGAAACTGAGACAGAGGGCGTCTTAACACGCCGAGGAACCAAGAACAAACGGCGTCTAAACACGCCGGGAAACCAAGAACAAAAGGCGCCTAAAGACATCGAGGAATCAAGATGAACGTAAACACCAGGATCTAGAGGGTAAGCTAAGCAGCAACAGGCCAAACGCGCCAGAGGGCTCAGCCGGCGACATAGGAGCGCCGGAGGGCTCTGGCAGCGCCTAAACAAAGGAATAATAAGAATAAGAGGGTGAGCTAGGCAGCAACAGGCCAGGCGCGCCAGAGGGCACAGACAGCGACTAAAGCACCGGAGGGCTCTGGCGGCGACCTGCGTGCACTGGGTAGCGACAGGCTGGCGTACCAGAGGGCTCAGCCGGCGACATAGGAGCGCCGGAGGGCTCTGGTAGCGACCTGCATGCGCAGGGCAGCGACAGTCTGGCGCACCAGAGGGCACAGCCGGCAACATAGGTGCGCCGGAGGGCTCTGGCGGCGACCTGCATGCGCCTAAACAGGGGAACAACACAGAGACACTAGGGCAAGACAGAGCAAACAACTACTGAAGGGAACTAAACTAACCTAAACAGAGCAAAAACAAACAAAGAAAACAGATGGGTGTAGGGACCTAGAAAGCGCAGGGACCTTAGAGAGCGCAGGGACCTTTAAAAGCGCTGGACTCCATCCAACGCAGGAACCCATACAGCGCAGGAACCCAGATGGCGCAGGAACCCAGACACATAAATACTAAGGGGGGGGGGGGGAAATAAAGACAAACAAAACTAAATAAAGAAAAACAAATACAGAACAAGACTAAAACTACAGGGCTAGAGTGGAATTACAGGGCTGACGAAATTACAGTGCTAAAAACCGGATCTACTGACAAATCAAAACGAGACTGGCAACTGGGAATCGAACCAAACGCTAAAGCAACACTATGAAACGAAACAGAACAGGGAGATGAGGGTAAGTACGACTAAACTAATGAAAAACTAGATAACTAGAGCTAGAAATCTGTACTGAAGCAAGCAAGAAGTCTAAAAAAAAAAAAAAACTGGAACTCAAAAACAAAACTCAGAAGACTAAGGCGAACCTAGAACACTAAATCAGGGCTATGGCTAAAACAAGAAGATGGAGAACAAAACCCGAACTAGCTGACTAAGAAAACCAAAAACTAGACTACTAAAGAAAAACCCGAATGACTAGAATAAACCTGGGACACAAAAACCCGGACAAAAACAACAAAATAAAACACAATACTCAAAAGCAACATAAATCTCAAAAAATCCTAAGTAAAGCAAAAACTAAGGTTGAGCCAAAACAAAGAACAGAAGGCGGAAATAATTCTTCTAAAACAATAAAAAATATACAAAAAGACTAGAAACTAAAGCAGATCTAGAACACAACACCAAAAAATAACTCCAAACAAAAACCAGAAGGCGCTGGGCAGCAAAGTCTGAATACGCTGGGCAGCAGCAAAAGTTAGCGCTGGGCAGCGACGGCGAGGAGCGCCGTCCTTAGTGCTGAGCAGCGGGGAAGGCGGACCAGGAAAACAGAGTCAGAGGCGGGGCGTCGCAACTCTGCGACCCAGGCGAGACGAGACAGAAACGTGGCGTCGCAACTTTGCGACCCAGGCGAGACGAGACGGAAACGTGGCGTTGCAACTCAGCGACCCAGGCAAGATGAATCCAGAAGCGTGGCGTCGCAACTTTGCGACCTAGGCGAGACGAACCGGAGGCGAGGCAGATCCTACCAGCTTCTACACCAGGCTCTGTGCGTGCTCGGGTTCATCCCTTGGCCGGTCCATAATGTTATGATATATTTTTCTGGGATGAACCCGGACACAGCACGCACACACAGAGTCAGTTCTTATGAGTGAGTTTTATTGAATAGTGTGGAAGATGGAGGATGAGACCAGAGTCTTTCAACGGACGGAGGTGAAGGGTGTAGAAGCTGGCCGGCAGGAGGAGTGTGGAGAGACTGACCGGGAGGAACTCTGGAGCCGAGCACTGGAGAGCAGAACATCTGAGCCGGGTGCAGGAGAGCAGAGCATCAGAGCCGAGCAGTGGCGAGCAGAACGTCAGAGCCGAGCCGTGGAGAGCAGAACGTCAGAGCCGAGCCGTGGAGAGCAGAACGTCAGAGCCGAGCCGTGGAGCGCAGAGCATCAGAGCCGAGCAGTGGCGAGCAGAGCATCAGAGCCGAGCAGTGGCGAGCAGAGCATCAGAGCCGAGCAGTGGCGAGCAGAACGTCAGAGCCGAGCAGTGGCGAGCAGAACGTCTGAGCCGAGCAGAGGCGAGCAGAACCTCAGAGCCGAGCAGTGGAGAACAGAACGTCTGAGCCGTGCAGTGGAGGGCTGAACGTCTGAGCCGTGCGGTGGAGGGCTGAACGTCTGAGCCGAGCGGTGGAGGGCTGAACGTCTGAGCCGAGCGGTGGAGGGCTGAACGTCTGAGCCGAATTCTGAAGAAAACAAACTGTCGGAAAGTCTTTGGGCTGACTGTAACAAGACCTGGTGAAAGGAGTCTTCAGGCTGACGGTAACAAACGGAGCTGACAAGAATACTGGCAGGGACTGAGCGGGAGTGAACGCTATGGACCGGCGACGGGAACAGAAAGAGGTGAGTCTTATAAAGCGGTGGAAACAGGTGGAAGCAGTTGTGGGTTAATTGCAAACCTGCCAGGTGAAACCGATCAGGCTGCGCAGGAACGAGAGAGAGGGAGAGAGGTTCAGCATGCAGCCAATAAGCTGCATCCTGACACTCAGTACTTGATAGGTTTGGAACATAACATAAAAGTATATGGCATTTGACATTTTAAAAGTTTTAAGCCCCCCCCCCCCTGAACATGGCAAAATCCTCGTTATTCGATGCTGTAACGCACATATTCCCTAGTTACTGGAGGAAAATAGGGAGTACCAATATGACGGCTGGTGGCTTCAAAGCGACTCGTTCTAACAGTGGGAGATTAGCACTCCAGTGTATAATATAGCTCGGTGGTCACTGTCACTACCCGATCCGTACTGGTAGCACGATCCGTACCATCAGCTCATTTGCGCCTGCGCGAATAGAATAACTTCCGGTGGGAAATATATTGTTTTTCTTACTTTTTTATTCTTCTTTTTTTTTTCGAGGCAGGGGTTTCTTTTTGTATATCTTTGTATTTGCGGCAATAATGCATATTCTAAAAAAACAACAACAGAAATACATAAAAAAATACATTGTTTTTTGTTTTTTTTAATAGCAAAAATGTTTCCCAGTTGTGGTTAGGGAAATAAAAATATATAAAACATTTCTTAAAGTACATAAACCCCCAGCTATAAACACATATAGGAGTACAGAAACTTATTGTAAAAGAATTGGATCGTGCTACCGGTACCCCGATCCGCACCGGTAGCACGTGTCACTACCCGATCCGTACCGGTAGCACGATCCGTACCATCAGCTCATTTGCGCAAGCGCAAACAAAAAAAAAATTATGTAATTACGGTACTGAAAATAATTATTTCTATACTTAAATTATTAAAAAATGCTAAACTATATCGTAAATAAAATATTGAAGACTTTTCTGAAAGAAATTGAAACGTTTTTCATTCTCTCCATTGTATTGCTTGACGTCATCATCGGATATGCTCCAGCATCCTCCAGTCCGGGAAGTTATCATTGCATAACGTTTATCTGTATTGTCTGAATGAACTCTTTTAGTTTTATTGCTTCTTCAAACAGGACTGGAAAAAAATATTTAATCCTTAATTATACGGTGAATTTCGTTATACAAATAATCTTGTTCTAAACATTTATTTTATTAGAAAGTTAAAATTATCGATTGAGAAATTAGCGCCCTCTGGTGTACACATCATAAACTAGAGAAGACCTCGTGATTATAGCAGACGCATTGTTTTTTTGTTTTTCTTTTTTACAAAAACGAACAGGGAATAGAACAAAGAACACACACAAAGCGAAGGCATACCTTATTAAAATACATTTATTAAGCACAAAATACATACATAAGCAAATAAAATAAATGATAAAAAAAATTAAAACTTTAAAAAAAATAAAAAATCAAATAAGTTTCTGTACTCCTATATGTGTTTATAGCTGGGAGTTTATGTACTTTAAGAAATGTTTCATATATTTTTATTTCCTTAACCACAACTGGGAAACATTTTTGCTATTAAAAAAAACAATGTATTTTTTATATATTTCTGTTGTTTATTTTTTAGAATATGCTTTATTGCCGCAAATACAACGATATACAAAAAGAAACCCCTGCCTCGAAAAAATAAAAAAGAATTAAAAAGTAAGAAAAACTAAATATTTCCCACTGGAAGTTATTCTATTCGCACACGCGCATATGAGCTGATGGCACGGATCGTGCTACCGGTACGGATCGGGTAGTGACAAGAAGGTGTACTTGGCTGAACCTTCTTCTTCTTCTATTGTGTTTTTGGCAGTTTACATACTGTGTGCATTACCGCCATCAACTGGACGGAGATGTAATTTAGAAATATATTTTCCTATATATCTTTATATCTTAATGAAACTAAATTATATCTGTTAATGGCCTCGCTAGATGCTCGCACTAGCTATCCAAACAGCTAAACAATGTTGAACATGAAGAACTCCGGACAGCGATGACTGGTTAATGAAGTTTACTTCAGTGATAGTTCCTTTTTGTAAAACTGTAACATACAGAAATGCAATGTATTACAATCTAGGCTTTACAGAATGATATAAATAAAATAAAGGACCAACATGGCATTGACTTCAATGAAATGAGGATGTTAGCTAGCGATTAGCAACGAAAATTAGCATGTGAAAATGAAATGAGGATGTTAGCTAGCGATTAGCAATGAAAATTAGCATATTAAAACGGGCTCATTAGCATAATAATAACGGGCTATAAACATACAACTTTACACAATACCAACATATCATGTGACATTACAGGTGTCTCAGTGTAGTTTTACCAAGTAATACTCACAGACAATGCTTTAACAAACACCAAGAAAGAACCAGGAAGAGTGTGGAGCTGCCATTTGATTCTGAGCAACGGCACTTCCTGTCCATATTCTTCTTCTACTGTTAACTTAAACAATAGCTTAAAGTGAACACAAGGTGGCGTATTTCAACTAATAGAAACACTAACAATATTATACACAATAAACATAACAATATCTATACTTACACACTCACACACACATACACACTAAATCCTCCCAGCTAATTCTGTATCTTTTAAATATTTAATAAGTGCTTTAATTATTTTATCTGATTGATGCTTCCCTAATAAATCAGCCATCTTTACTGAACTCACCAATACCCTTTCCAGTTCTTTCCTCTCTTTTATATATTTTATACAATAAATCAAAACATGTTCTACTCCTTCAATTTCTCCACAATAAGAACAATTACCTGTTGGATGTTTCCCTATTATTTTTAAACCAGTATTTAAACTAGTATGCCATAACCTCAACCTGTTAATCCACATTTCCTCTCTTCTATTCATTATACTATTATATCTTATGATAATGTCTTTCTGTATTTTATATAAATGTTTTCCTTTTTCTTCTAAATTCCATCTCTCCTGTCATATATTATTAATTTTATCTTTAATAATTACTTTTATTTCTGTTCTACTTAGCGGGACATCATATTCAATTTCTCTTGCCTTAACTGCTTCTTTAGCTAATTTATCTACTTTTTCATTACCTAAAATTCCTTTATGCGCTGGAACCCATGTACATTGAATATTTATTTTTTGTTGCTTTATACTATATGTAGCCTGCACCATCCGCCTCATCTGTCGTATGTACTCTGCGTTGTGTGTGTAGGTGAAGAAAGGAACCAGCAGTCGAGGACCCAGGGTGTTTTGTAGCAGGAAGGCGGGTTTATTCTGTTCAAAATAAAAATGCATTCAGCACCGCAGTTCCCAGGCTCCGGCCTCCCCACACAGACCTCTCCCCAGCGCAGCTCGGCGCGAACTGACGCAGGAATGTGCCACAACCAACCAAAACTTAAGGTCAGCAAATAAGTAAAATATCAAAACAATAAAAATAAAAATAATAATAATCCATAGCCACACCTTTCACTGTTCAAGTCAAATAAACCACAAAAAGAATCCTTCACTACAATATGAAAATATACTAAACACATAAGTTTAACATCCAAATGACATTTAAAGCAACTCACATACCTGTTCAAAATAAAAATGCATTCAGCACAGCAGTTCCCAGGCTCCGGCCTCCCCACACAGACCTTAACCAACCAAAAGAACAAAAATAAAACCGTTTGGATGGTAAACTCGATAATTGTCTTTAATATAGGGATTAAATACCCAATAACGTGCTGCACTACACATAAAACAACTTAACAACAAAATATAACAAGTTGTGAGCTTAGTGAACATACTTTTAAGAACATTTCAAATATTTTTAACACTTAAGCAGAAGACAACTCTATACGCTTACCTCTCCCCAGCGCAGCTCGGCGCGAACTGAGGAGAACAGCGGGAACCCACAGGATATGACGTCAAACAGGAAGCAAGAAAATAAAAGCGTCACCACCAAAATAAAATTCAGAAACTAAGAAAAACAAATATACATAAATAGTGAAGATGGATTTGAGGTGAAATATACACCTTTTTTTACAGACTTGCTACATCCACCCCTCCTATATTTCACCAAAATCCAAGTCAGTCCAAAGTTTACAATCCCAATACATGGAAAACTGACAAATTTGATGAAAATTTAGCACAGGGTTGCCATAACCAAGTACAGCACTCAGCTTGAAAGCTACCTACAAAACAGGTTTCGAAGGAACATTCGGTTGATCAGGCCTCTGCCCTTCTCAGATCCATATGATGCCATTTACACCATACAATTCTGTGCCAACTTTAAACCCATAAACACAATACAGAATGTATATTTGAGGAAAACAATACTCTGTTACAGTTATATCTCCGAACTGTCCAGGTACTGGACTCCAAACAAATGAATTCGCTCAAAACCAAGTAAGAATGGACTGGGATTTTTGGCTCACAGAGTTTGCCAAATCCCTAAGATCAAAAGGTCTCTGAACCATGGATTCAATGAGTCTGTTCACCCTTTTGCTTACCCTGCCCACCCGAGTCCTAACAACTTGGTCAGTCTCTGGGGGGTGACACATGTCCATGTTAGCATCTGAATCTACAGGAAGAACCTCCGTGTCCGTAGAGTGAGCTTGACTCACTGTCTGTAACTCTCCGTCTGCCACATGACCATGAGCATGTTCACCTGAGAGCTCCATCACACTGTGAGGCGTCACAAGACTCTGGCTGGACAAGCCTGGGTCTGAAACGTCTTGATCCAGAGAAACATTGCTGCCACAGTTCGTCGATTCACTCATCTCCCATGCATTATCTCCATCATCTAAACCTCTCTTGTCCGAAGCATCAAAGGAGTCTGACAGACCTTGTGCCTCCTCTGCTCCTACAACAGTGACCTCATCCTGGGTCGCCTCCACAGGGAGAAAGCTGATGTCCAATATCAGGTTCCTGTGCACAATTTTTTTGTTACCTTGCTTGTCCTTTAACTTGTATGTGTGAGTTTGAAGATTCCTGTCAACAACTGTGTAAACTGTAGTACTCCACTTGTCAGATAACTTTTTCTTCCCCCTTTCACCCTTGTTTGCTAGCAAGACTCTGTCTCCAATGTTCAGATGGGTACCTTTCACTTTTCTGTTGTACCCTTCTGCCTGCTTATCTTGTTCTTCCACAGCATGTGCTTGAGCTATCTTAGCTGCCTCATACAGATGTGACATGAGTGTGTTGGCATAGTTCTTGTAATCAGTAGTCACCGGATCACACAACACCTGTTTGAATATCACATCCACAGGGAGCCTCGGGACCCGACCAAACATGAGTTGGAATGGAGCAAATCCTGTAGTCTCGTGAACTGTTGCATTATATGCAAAAGTCAATGTTTGTATTTGTTCAGGCCATTTGTTCTTCTCTCTCAGTGGCAATGATCTGAGCATGCTGCCAAGTGTGCGGTTGAACCTCTCGGTGCCCCCGTTTCCCATAGGATGGTACGCAGTGGTGTGAGACTTTGATACTCCCGCCAGTCGAAGCAGTTCAGCAACGAGCTCACTTTCAAAGTTTGCTCCCTGATCCGAATGGATCCGTTCAGGAAATCCATACACACAAAATACACGGTCCCACAACTTTTTAGCAACCTGCTTTGCTGTTTGATTGGTGCATGGAAATGCGTGGGCTAGTTTTGTGAAATGGTCAGTCAGGACAAGCACATCTACTGAGTTTTGCTTTTTGTCTTCCGCACTCCAGAAGTCTAAACACACCAACTCCATTGGGGCAAAGGTTCTTATGCTTTTAAGAGGGGCTCGAGCACAAGGTTCTGGTGTTTTGGCAAGAATGCACCTCTGGCAACACTTTACATACTCCTTCACATCGGTATCCATCTTTGGCCAGAAGAATCTCTGTCTTGCCAGGTGAAGTGTCCGTGCCTGCCCTTGATGTCCAGCCATGTCATGAATGCCTTGCAAGGCTCTTTCCTTGAGGCTACCAGGAAGAACAAACTGATGTCTTTTCTGTTTGCTGAGAGGATCTCGAGTGACTCTATAGAGGATCCCATTTTTAATCTTGAGCCTCTCCCACTGCTTAATAATCACTATAGCTCCAACACCGAGTCCTACTCTTTCACGTCTGGATGGACGTCTCTCTCGGATAATGAATGGCAAAATTTTGGAAACATCAGGGTCAAGTTTTTGGGCATGTTGTAATTCATCTAAAGTGAACACAGGGAGTGAATCTTGCCCTGGTACACCCAAATCTTGGACAGACTGAATTAGTGCCACCGCACGAGTCTCAGTGACCAAATCCCACTGGTCATGCATCTCCAGAAGAGCCTTGACTGCCGCTGCGTCATACGGGTAAGGTTGTGAACTACAGTGGAGTTCTGGATTGCCACAAGATGGTTTCTTAACTTTTTGGCTCTGGACCTTTAGGTGAAAAGCGTCTTGGATCCCATCTTGGCTAATGCTATCAGCTTCGATAAGGAGACGAGAGTAACCCTCAGTGATGATCCTATGGCTGACAGTTGTTGCAAATGGATCCCTACTGAGTGCGTCAGCCACTGTGTTCTTGGACCCAGGTATGTGTTTCAGATCAAAAGAGAAGGGTGCCAGCTTCGCAACCCAACGCTGCTCACAAGCATCAAGTTTTGGCTTCGTCATGATGTAGGTGAGCGGATTGTTATCAGTCCACACCGTGAATGTTTGACCTCTTAACCAATGACTGAACTTCTCACATATACTCCATTTCAAAGCCAAAAATTCTAGCCTGTGAGCGGGGTATTTCTTTTGAGAGTTACTCAGCGTCTTGCTGGCAAATGCAATGGGGCGAGCTTTCTCTTCTCCAGCTGGAACTTGAGATAAGACAGCTCCAAGTCCATCCAGTGAAGCATCAATAGACAAAATCAGAGGCTGTGAGAAATCTGGGTGTGCAAGAACAACACAATTCAACAGCTTTTCTTTGAGACTTAAAAAGGCTGTTTCGCATTCCTCTGTCCAGTCAGATGGTCTCAGTTTTCTGTATGAACCAGCAGTTGTTTTGGTTTTTCCCTTCCTCTTCTGTCCAGCAGTTAGAGCAAACAGGGGCTTGGCCACAGATGAACAACTCGGAATGAAATGTTGGTAATAAAACACCATACCAAGGAAGGACTTTATCCTCTTGACTGAAGGAGTGCATCCATCATCCTCCATCAGGTCAGCTGTTGTCATCCTTGTAATGACTTCAACCTTTCCAGGGTCGACAGACACTCCATGGCCATCTATAATGTGTCCCAGAAATTTCACTGATGATTTCATAAAGTGACATTTCTTGGGACTCAACTTAAGATTGTGCAGGCGAAGGTGTCGGAACACAACCTCCAACCTCTCCAGAGACTCTTCTTCACTCGAAGCAAAAACAAGGAGATCGTCCAGGTAGCATAACAAACTGCTAAAGTTCAGATCTCCAAATATGCTGAGCATCATCCTCATAAAGGAGGCAGGGCTGTTACACAGACCTTGGGGCATTCTATTATATTCGTACAACCCCATAGGAGTTGTGAATGCTGTGTATTTCTTCTCCTCCTCCGCCATAGGAATGTTGTAAAATCCTGACGTCAAATCCATAGTGCTGAAGTAAGTGTTGCCTCCAAGAGCAGCTAAGCAGTCGGACTGGTGTGGAAGTGGATGCGCATCCTTGAGTGTCCTTGCATTTAACCACCTGAAGTCTGTGCATATCCTCAGGCTGCCATCCTTCTTCCAGACCAGTACAAGAGGAGAAGCGTATTCACTCACAGATTTCTTTATTATCTCCTGTTCCTCCATGTCAGATAAAACCTGGCGCAGCTTGTGATAATGAGCTGGTGGGATTCGGCGGTATGGAAGGCGGAATGGTCTATCGTCAACAAGCCGGATGCGATGTACAAAGCCTTCTGCCTTGCCACAATCTAAAGCATGCTTAGAGAAAACATCATTATATTTCTCAAGCAACTCGACCAACTTGGTTTTCCCTGCATCATCAGTGTGGCATGAATCGATATCAAGGTCACCGAGCCCAACCTGTTGCAATCGTAGTTTCAGATCTGTGAGCCCCTCTTTGACATGTCCCTTCTCTGGAGTAGCAGTTTCAACCTGGCTGATGCCTTGAAAAACCTCAAAATCTTCAACTGCTAGGCAAGGAGACACATCTGCCAATTTGCTGTTTCTTTTCAGCGTGATGGGCTTGTCTGACAGGTTAGCAACTTTTAAAGGGACCCACCTATCTCCCCATAAGGGAGTGATAATGCGAGCAACCATGATGTTACGAGGCATCGACTTAGATGAGGTTGGTTCGGTGATCACAGTACTCCCTGGAGACATAGGAATGTTATGTGGCAGCTTACCCCACACCAGATGTTCAGTTTTTGCCAGCAGGGTGACTGACTGTTGTAGTTTGACTGTGCCCACCTTCTCTGGGAGTTCTTCACCTCTCCACCGAGAAGTGCTTGCCATCATGTCAAGAAACTGCTCACATTCCGGGAGAAGACTGGGACTGGACACTAGACGCCAATAATCATTGGTTATTTTCAGCTGATGCATGAGGAATCTTATGACATTTGAACCAATGATTAAATCGTCTCTTTGGCCTGGCACTACTAACACAGGAACAACACAGGTCTCGCCATACAGTTTCATTTCCACCTCATACATACAGCGGGGTTTGCTGAGCGTCCCTCCACAACCAATGAGAACAATTTCTTGAGAGAGGGGTACAGGTTCAGAAAGTGAGTTCTGATTCAGCATCATTTGTTCCACCTTCTCACTCAGAGTGCAGGCCATGGAACCTGAGTCAAGCATCCCCTGTAGCTGAAACTTGTTATTCAGAGTCACAGGTGTATAAAACAGTTCATCAAATGGCTCAATTCGTTGTGTGTTTTGAGCTATCACCCTAGCACCAACTGGTGCTGCTGCACATGCCTTTTCATACTGCTGTTCAATGTCATTATTATTGAGGGTTTTTTCTTTTGAGCCCACACCACCCCCCACCCCATGCAGGCCAGCTAGTTTAAATGCTGGGGATCTTGTGACTGAAGACCATGCTCATTTCTGATGGATGAGCGGTTGGGACAGTCTCGCTTAATATGATTTGGTTCAAAGCATGCTAAACACAGTCGTTTCTGTTTACAGTGTGAGATGGTAGAATGATCCCGAGACTGACAAACCCTGCATGCTTTGTGATGCTCTTGGCTGGGTGCGTTCTGTCTCCCTGCAGTCTGACTGTTCTGTGAGAGTGTACGTTCAAAGAGACTGATTAAAGTCTTCATGCAGCTGTCATTACAATGTGGCAGGGCTGCTGCACCAGTTTCTTGGGGTGATGGAATGTCTCTTAAGTGACAGGGTGGTGATGATAATTGTTCAGGAACAGGAGCTTGAGCATGAACTGTAGCTAGTTTAGAATATCTTGACCTGGAAACCACCTGCTCTCTGGCTTCAATTTGGTAACGATCAATGTGCTCCTGAATTTCACTGGCTGTCCATTTGTCTGGTGCTTTGAACTTCAAAATGGCAGCAAGCGCTGGAACTGGGCAATGTTTCACAAACATCATAGTTGCTTCTTGGCAAGGGTTATCTACATGCCTTCCTAATCTCTTCAAGCCCTCTTCTGCTGCATCAACTGCCTTGTTCAAGCGTACCCAGTAATCTAGAGGTGTTTCTGTTACTAGTGGCACAGTGTTGTAAAAATCAGCCATCGGCATACATGAATAGGGCACATCACTGAAATGTTGTCTGAGGATGCTGTAGACAATGTCTGGCTTTTCCTGAGGCTTTAGTGAAGGGCTGCTTCGCAGTGTTATCCTCACAATATCTTTAGCTTTTCCCATCAACTTGGAGAGGATCTCAGAGTACTGTTCATTAGTGGGTGTGCCTCGTTTTCTGAAGTAGATTTTCATTAACTCTTCCCACTCGCCAACAGTGTTTTTGTCAGATCCATCTCCCCTGAAGGTGGGGGGTTCTTTGACGTCTGGCTGTAGTACTAGCTTTGCCCCAGTCAAGTTGAGGTAAGTAGGTTCACTCTGCGATTGGCCCACACTGCCCTGAAATTGCAGACCCCGAACACCTCCTTCCCCACATTCATCCTTAAGACGGTCCATTATGGACTGTCCAACTTGCTGTGCAATGCTTGCAATAAGGTCACTTAATGGTGGGTCAGCACTAACTGAATTGTCCAGGACCGCACCATCACGCACATTTGTAGAAGATACATTCTCAACTACACGTGTAGAACAAAAGGCTGGAGAGCCTGCAACATTAGCATTTCGAACTGGAGTAAAAGGCAAAGCCTCAATCATTCTCCCTCTCCCCACAGAGAAGTTAACACCACTCAACGAACATTTGTCCTCATCTGCCTTATTTTTAACATAAGTCATTTTCAGTTTGATTTTTTCTCTCTCTTTTTTTTTTTGTTGCTGGAGCAAAACACTATTCCACGTTCAACTCTGTAAAACTATTCAGTCTGTATAGATGTGTTAATGTAACAAGCAACCTCAGGTGACCAGTTGACATTGATCCACTCTTCTCGAACCACGGTGAACTTGTCCGAAGCAGTGTGGATCCGGGTCACGGCACCACTGTAGCCTGCACCATCCGCCTCATCTGTCGTATGTACTCTGCGTTGTGTGTGTAGGTGAAGAAAGGAACCAGCAGTCGAGGACCCAGGGTGTTTTGTAGCAGGAAGGCGGGTTTATTCTGTTCAAAATAAAAATGCATTCAGCACCGCAGTTCCCAGGCTCCGGCCTCCCCACACAGACCTCTCCCCAGCGCAGCTCGGCGCGAACTGACGCAGGAATGTGCCACAACCAACCAAAACTTAAGGTCAGCAAATAAGTAAAATATCAAAACAATAAAAATAAAAATAATAATAATCCATAGCCACACCTTTCACTGTTCAAGTCAAATAAACCACAAAAAGAATCCTTCACTACAATATGAAAATATACTAAACACATAAGTTTAACATCCAAATGACATTTAAAGCAACTCACATACCTGTTCAAAATAAAAATGCATTCAGCACAGCAGTTCCCAGGCTCCGGCCTCCCCACACAGACCTTAACCAACCAAAAGAACAAAAATAAAACCGTTTGGATGGTAAACTCGATAATTGTCTTTAATATAGGGATTAAATACCCAATAACGTGCTGCACTACACATAAAACAACTTAACAACAAAATATAACAAGTTGTGAGCTTAGTGAACATACTTTTAAGAACATTTCAAATATTTTTAACACTTAAGCAGAAGACAACTCTATACGCTTACCTCTCCCCAGCGCAGCTCGGCGCGAACTGAGGAGAACAGCGGGAACCCACAGGATATGACGTCAAACAGGAAGCAAGAAAATAAAAGCGTCACCACCAAAATAAAATTCAGAAACTAAGAAAAACAAATATACATAAATAGTGAAGATGGATTTGAGGTGAAATATACACCTTTTTTTACAGACTTGCTACATATATATTAAACAAATGACTTCATCTAAAAGATCTTGACGGCTTTCAGACTTTCCACTTTTAAAACTAGTCAGGCAAGACAATGAATCTGAACATTTCTAGGCTTCACCTCCAGCACCCATTGTAATAGCAAAATAATTGCCAACATCTCTGCTGAAAAAATTTATAAATTATCTGTTGTCCTTCTTTTTATAGAAATATTTTCTTTCGGAATATATACTGCTACTCCTGTTTTACCATTTTCTTCTTTTGATGCATCTGTATATATTTGTGTCATATTTTTATACTTCATAACTAAATACTGCTGAATAATTTGATACAAACCTCCACAGGACTGTATTTTTTGGTTTCTAAATTTACTGTTGGCATTTCAAATAACCATGGAGCAATTCTAGATGTGATTACAGTTTTACAGTATGCTATATTATTTATCTCAGAATACTCTGCATAATAATTTCCTTCCCATCCAAAACTCCTTATGTGATGGCCATATTCCCAACATTCTCTGAATATCTGTTTAGTAGGGTGATTTTCCTTAGGTCCTTGTAAATTTAACCAGTAATTTATTGACAGTTTCATCCTCCTTAAGTCCAGTGGCATTTCTCCAGTAATCACATGAAGAGCAGGAATTGGAGATGTTCTAAAAGCACCACAACATATTCTAAGCGCTTTAGCTTGGATTCTATCTAAATCTAATAACAAAGAATTTGCAGCTGATTTATAGACAATACATCCATAGTCTAACACAGATCGAATTAAAACATCATATATACTTTTCAAAGATGTGCTAGTTGCCCCCCAGTCATTCCCTGACAAACATTTCCAAACATTAATACCTTTTTTACATTTATCAATAATCTTCTGTATATGTATCTTAAATGAAAGTTTTTCATCAAACCATATGCCGAGGTACCTTACGATATTTACCTGTTTCAATTTATGCCCATATAATGTAAGATCTACTGTTGGATTAACCCTTTTCCTTGAGAAGACAAGTAATATGTTTTTCAGCAGACAAATGAAACCCCCATTCATTTGACCATCTTTCAACCGTTTTAATAGTTGCATTCTATTTTTTAAAGGGGAAGTCCGGTCAACAAGGAAAAATCAGGGTATCATTAGCTATAACTAAAACTAATACGTTTGTGGTTATTTAATGAACTTATCTTTAATCAATAAGAAAATAAAAACATAAATTGTCGTCTGAATCACTGTGTATGGGGGCTGACATTACTGCCCATATTTAGGCAGTAAGGGGCGTTTGACATCACATCCTGGGGCGTGGAAAAGCGGAAGCGGCGACAGCATTTCTCTCCGCTTTCCATGCAAAGTCAATAGGAGCCGTTCTACACAGCTGCGATCATCAATAATTTTTTCGGATTTCCAGAGGACTTCACCGCTGACATTCCCAAGAGCTGTTGCTGAAGCAACAATGCCCACGTGCATGGCCATCGGATGTTCCAACACAACTGGTAAAAGTGGAAAAAACATTGCTTATTTCAACTTCCCGATTCATGAGCCACCGGGCTCGTTGCTGGATTGCCAACTTGAACAGAGCGGATTTGCCATCTAACTTCTGGCCAGAGAGAAAACACGTCATATGCAGCAACCATTTTGAAGAAGAATGTTTTGAACATGACATGAGAGCGAGGATTTTCGGTAAGTTATTTTTTATTTTAGAATTTATTTAGAATTTGCGGGGATGGTCACCGAACAGAGGGGCGGAGGGATACCACATGTGATGTGGTATCCCTCCGCCCCAGCATGTGCTGGAACGCTCTTATTAATATTTATACAATAATGACCACCTGCCCTATTTACTAGAGGGCAAATATATAACTTAAGTCACTTCAGCGATCTCTCCTCCGCTGAGTGTGTGTGTGTGTGTGCGCGCTCCGCTGCAGCGCCGGCAAAGCCGTGCTGCGGCGGAGCGCACACACACAAACACGTGCGTGTATACATATATACTGTAGGACCCGACTGAGTTTGCACTGGAAATAGGTACGCTGGATTCCGTCAAAAGTCCGGTTTCTGTCAAGAAACTCTTCTAAAAAAATCCATATCGCTATCAGATGATGATAGCTCTACGGAGCTCCCATCACTGTCACTAAGTACTTCATCACTCTCTGCTTCGTACAGAGCACCAGTCGTCGCCATCTTGGAAAATAGTGCGCCGTGACAAACAGAGCGTTGAAACTTGCTCAACTGCGGGTCCGCCGAGAAGCCTTTCGCTGCAGCGCCTGTTGGATATCCAACTCCGCCCATCCAAGTCGGCCATTTTGATGACGTCACCCCAACTCAACTCCGCCCATCCAAGTCGGCCATTTTGATGACGTCATGCGACTATGAGCTTTCTTAAGCGCGAAACAAAACTTACTACCCCATAGCAAATCGGAAAACGAACGATGTCGGTAAGTGAAAAATTTTATGTTGTTACTTTGTTGACCCTGCTGGATGAAATATACGTCACAATATATGTCACATCAAATATATGATATTTGATATATTTGAAATATATGATATTTGATGTGACAATCTAGTTTGTTGTTTTCATTAGTTTTCTGCATAACTAATAATACTAACATAGTAGTTTTGTAGGCTACCATTAATTTAATGTTAGCTAGCGCTAGGCCCTGTTTAGTTTTAGTTATAGATGTTTGTTGTGAACTTGAGTTTATGTAATATCCATTCCGTGATGTCAAATGAACATTACAGAACGTTATCAGAAAGTGTGAAGATTAGTAAGAGCCCAACAGTTAGAGTGAAAATTATTTCAGCTTGAGAAATATAACGTTTTGTGCGGATGACTGCTGGCGGAGCGGGAGGGGTGGAAGTTTTGCGCGGTTGACTGCTGGCGGAGCGGGGGGGGGGGGACAAGTTTTGAGCGGATGAATGCTGGTGTGGGGGGGAGTTTTGCGCGGATGAATGCTGGTGGGGGGGAGTTTTTCGCGGATGAATGCTGGTGGGGGGGGTGGAAGTTTTGCGCGGTTGACAAGTTTTGAGCGGATGAATGCTGGTGGGGGGGGGGAGTTTTGCGCGGATGAATGCTGGGGGGGGTGGAAGTTTTGCGCAGTTGACAAGTTTTGAGCACTGACAAGTTTTGCGAGGATGAATGCTGGTGAGGGGGGGGGAAAGTTTTGAGCGGATGAATGCTGGTGGGGGGGGGGGAGTTTTGCGCGGTTGACAAGTTTTGAGCGGCTGACAAGTGTTGCGCGCGGATGAATGCTGGTGGTGGGGGGGGAGTTTTGCGCGGATGAATGCTGGTGGGGGGGAGTTTTTCGCGGATGAATGCTGGTGGGGGGGGGTGGAAGTTTTGCGCGGTTGACAAGTTTTGAGCGGATGAATGCTGGTGGGGGGGGAGTTTTGCGCGGATGAATGCTGGTGAGGGTGGGGGAGTTTTGCGCGGATGAATGCTGGTGAGGGGGGGGGGAGTTTTGCGCGGTTGACAAGTTTTGAGCGGCTGACAAGTTTTGCGCGCGGATGAATGCTGGTGGGGGGGGGAGTTTTGCGCGGATGAATGCTGGTGGGGGGGGGGGGGAGTTTTGCGCGGATGATTGCTGGTGGGGGGGGAAGTTTTGCGCGGTTGACAAGTTTTGAGCGGCTGACAAGTTTTGCGCGGATGAATGCTGGTGGGGGGGAGTTTTGCGCGGTTGACTGCTGGCAGAGCGGGAGGGGGGGGACAACTTTTGCGCGGATGAATGCTGGGGGGGGTGGAAGTTTTGCGCGGTTGACAAGTTTTGAGCGGCTGACAAGTTTTGAGCGGATGAATGCTGGGGGGGAGTTTCGCGCGGATGATTGCTGGTGGGGGGGGAGTTTTGCGCGGTTGACAAGTTTTGAGCGCTGACAAGTTTTGCGAGGATGAATGCTGGTGAGGGGGGGGTTGCGCGGATGAATGCTGGTGGGGGGGTGGAAGTTTTGCGCGGTTGACAAGTTTTGAGCGCTGACAAGTTTTGCGAGGATGAATGCTGGTGAGGGGGGGGGGGGTTGCGCGGATGAATGCTGGTGGGGGGGGTGGAAGTTTTGCGCGGTTGACAAGTTTTGAGCGCTGACAAGTTTTGCGAGGATGAATGCTGGTGGGGGGGGGAGTTTTGAGCGGATGAATGCTGGTGGGGGGGGGAAGTTTTGCGCGGTTGACAAGTTTTGAGCGGCTGACAAGTTTTGCGTGCGGATGAATGCTGGTGGGGGGGGAGTTTTGCGCGGATGAATGCTGGTGGGGGGGAGTTTTGCGCGGATGATTGCTGGTGGGGGGGGGAGTTTTGCGCGGTTGACAAGTTTTGAGCGGCTGACAAGTTTTGCGCGGATGAATGCTGGTGGGGGGGGAAGTTTTGCGCGGTTGACTGCTGGCAGAGCGGGAGGGGGGGACAAGTTTTGCGCGGATGAATGCTGGGGGGGGGGGAAGTTTTGCGCGGTTGACAAGTTTTGAGCGGCTGACAAGTTTTGAGCGGATGAATGCTGGTGAGGGGGGGGGAGTTTTGCGCGGATGATTGCTGGTGGGGGGGGAAGTTTTGCGCGGTTGACAAGTTTTGAGCGGATGAATGCTGGGGGGGGGGGGCGTATACATCGACACCGTCGGTGAAGTCGCTTCTGCTTTAAAGTATCCATGTATAGTGTCCAAGTATCCAAAGTATCCAGCCTGCTAACTACACATATCAGCAGAGTTGCTAGCCGTTTAATTTGTAAAACAATGTCCATTTACAAAAGTTTTTGACTATGTTGGCAAACAGTTCAGCTTGTTGTCATAGATAATAATCATTAATATTTTTTAAAACTGTACATGCACAGAAAAAGGCAAATGTTTTGGTCAAGATTTGTCAACAGGCCAGCTTAATGAATCTTCAAATGTTAAAGGCATGTTTAAGCCCTGTAAAGAAACACTATGATGATTAATGCATTATGCATGGTTTGATCATGTTTTTCAGCATCCAACACACTTTAAAGACCATCCAGCCATTCAGCAGTACCTCAAGGATGGTATATTCAAATGCCCCTGCTGCAAATTCTCTACAGAGAATAACTACAAATTGTCTAATCATATTGATAATCACCTTAAACATGCTGTGCATCATGCAGGTAGGGTTGCAGACATGGATGTAGTTTGTTTTACACCACAACTATGTACAACTACTACAATTCTATGAGTTATTGATAAGTGGTTTTGTTTCTCTTTTACAGAGTATGACATTTGCAAATGCAACCTGCAGTGCAGGTCAACTGCACACTTCCACTGTCTGTATTGTACTCAGACAATAATCAGGAAAGACCAGGTAACAACACACCTAAATGACTGCCCCTCCAACACGCCCCTTTCTTCTTCTGCCTCCCCCCATCATTTGGCCTCCAGCATTGCAGCGACCAGTGCTCCACCATCTCCTGCCGCCTCCCTTGTGCCCTCCAGTGCACCACCACACAAGAGGAGGAAAAAAGAATCTGTCATGTGTCCACATTGTGCTATGACTATAAACAGGAGAAACGTGAGACTGCACATTCAGAGGAAACATAAGCCCAAAGGAGTAGACATTACAGCAAGTAAGCATTTGAAATCCCAGGCAACAGATTATAAAAATGGAATATTTGCTGTGGTGAAGTCATTTTTAGGACCCAACACTCCCATCCATGTGGTCAAAAGGGAAGGAACAGTCGACCAAATGTGAGCTGGATATCTGCAAAATCAATGCAGAATTTGCTGAACGCTCAAATTGTAGACCTTTTGAGTGTCACCACATCCAGTCACTTGTTTACTGTCCACCATTCAGAGGTGAAAACCCCTCTCTCACTGAAGATGTTCTGCAGGAGATGGTGAATGAGAAATGGTTTGGAGAGGACAAGAAAGAGAGTTGTCTGAAACGCCAAAGGGAGGCTACAGATGCAGGAACACCTCTGTCCTGTAAACTCTCAATTTGCAATCCCTCAACAAAGAGGTTTATTTCCATTTATGAGCCTACTGTATCGTATTACAGTAGGTTTGGACGACTTATGGTCACCTTTGACTCAAAACAGAATTCCTGGCACTGTCCTTGTGCAAGGCCAAGGCAGTCTTGCCTGCACAAATGTATTGCAAAGTGGCACCTGTTTCAGTTTGAGCGAGAACTTTTTCAGAGGACACGAAGTGTGGAGGAAGAACTTGTTCCAAACCATTTCCCTACAGAAGTGGAAGGTGAAGAGGAAGAGGAAGGAGGCCACTACCCACCAGAGGGAGATGTTTTAGAAAAAATGGTGCAGTACATATACCACCACAAGAGAATGCCCTCTGTACCAGACGCTAATATGGTAATTACAGATAATTTCCCAAGATTGTATACCCCAGCAGAAACATTCTGCACTGAATGTTCTGAGGCCGCTCTACTTGGGGAACCGGAGCTAATAACAACCAAGGGCAGAATCCTCACTGTGACAGGTGTTATTGAAGGTTTGTCAATTTCTTATCGTCAGGATTGATAAAGTATCTATCTATCCATCTATAGATTGATCTTAGGGTTCATTGCATTTTTATACACTAATTATTTGTATTTGGCATAAACTGCCTGGTTACGCCTGTGAAACATCCTGTATTTGCCTTCATCAGGAATTTCATTGTTCAGAAAGCAGTGCTACACATGTGGGATGATGTACCGATATCAGGAGTGGTCAGATGGTGTCTACAATTTCGATGACCATACACTCCTGTCCTTGCACCTCTGTCTCTTTCTTCGGAACAGTCTTCAGGTAGGATGTATAATCTCTTTGATATCCTCTAATTAACTTGGGAGTGTAGGATGGGTGTGTATATACACACACAGTGTTTTCCATATATTGATGAGACTGTGGTGGCCCACCATAGTTTTGATATGGGACGTGAGATGTCTGCCATTCCAACGCAGATGACATTTCTGACAGTTCTTGTCTTTATTTGCATTACTTTAATTTACTTCATTTCGTTTCATTCTGGCCTGTATTGGTGTAGACTGGCTGAATGTGTCTTGTATGAAGCTAACTGGTTTGACTGTGTTTATCCTGATTTTACAGACCCACCAGGCTGTAAGTAGAACCATTGAGGTTTTAGAGAGAACCTCTGGCCAGACCTATCCCTCAAAAAACAGAATTCTGCACGCCTACCTGGCATTCGAAGCGCTTTGTGATCATGACTACACATATGCATGTGTGTCATGTGGACATAACCCAGTATCTGTTGTGATGGACCTTCATAAGAAGGGTGTCTTCAGTATGCCTGGTAAGCTCATGTCTGTCTAACTTAGTATCTGCCTGTCTATTCATCATTCCATTGTAACTGGGATTTGCTGCCCTTTGCTACCACCTGTTCAGCCTGTACATATTTAGATGTATTCCATTTAATTTTTTTGTTTGTTTGTTGTAAGTGAGCAACATTGATAACCCACCAGAGGGTTTTGATGGCAATGTAAATGTCGAGGACTTTTGGGATAAAGTTTCCATGGAAATGATTTCCCGTGGGTTAGTGCCAAGTGAGTATGTAGACAATTGATTACATTTTCTAATTGATTCAATTAGTTGCATATGGGGTGTTGGTTTTGTAATTAGGCAATGTTTATCTAACAATAATGTTAGCAACCGAATTATATTTCCGTTTATTTAAAGGCAACAAGGCCAATCCTTTCATTGTCAGGCCAAGTTACAACTTCTGGGCTCCATGGATAGGGCCTCACACAAGGAGGGGAAGTGTGGTCCTAAACACGGAACACAGTAAGATACATTCACCACACAGTGCAAATGAGGAGATGGAATTGACTGTGACAGAGGACCGTCTTAAAGATGAGCTACTGAAGTTAAAGGTATGGATCACAAATTCTTTTGTGTGTCTGTTAACAAGGATACCACATTGTGGCCAAAAGTGAAGTAGTATTGGTTTACTGCATTAAACAAATTGCTAATGTTCATTGTAGATGGAAGCTGTGCGTTCCTTGTGCAGGCAGTGTGGGATTGATCCTAAGGGGTCACGTCTGGACTTGATAATAAAACTCCAGACGGAGATGAAAAACCGTGCATCATACGACAAGGTGTTTTCACATGTCTGGGGTGCTTCTGGTAAGGTTGCTAAAATGCTGTGATTTGAAAGTTTGAATATGTTGAAGAGCTTTGCTTGGAGGAGTTCAGTTATTGTATGTCCTGTTTTCTCTGACAGGTGGCTGGGCAGTAGTCACATGCCCATGTGCTGTGGTGTATGCCGTGAAATTTAACCTTAGAGCTGAAAGCCCAAGGGACTTCATTGACCTCTTATTATCAATGAACTTGATAATGCACTTCCCCAACATCACACTTTATGACTTTGCACGAGGGTTGGCAACACATGCCAATACCAGGCTGCCAGAAACATTCAGACCACACGATGGACGACTGCTGGAGCCTACCCTGTCAAATATTTCTCTTGCCAGTTCAGGGCAAGTCAAAGCCAATTTGTCGTGGCTATCCCAGAAAAAGGAGGTTCCTGATTTTAATGGCCACCCTATCACCGGGTCATCAGAGCGTTATGCTCTGTATGACCGATTTCATGAAGCCAACACTAAAGATGCCAGAGATGTTCTGCGAAGGGTTGATCTCGCCCCAGAATTATGTGGCTGGCTGAACAGTCAATGTGCCGAACAGCTGTTCTCGGGGATGAGGAAGAATAACTATTTTTTAAATATGATGACTCCTTCCTCTCACGTGTTTTTGATGAGGAATATATTACATCACTACAACACAGCAAAGAATTCAGCCACCATAGCAAATATGAAAAAGATGCTTGGTGTGGGGATCGACATCGGATTTAATTCTTATGGTCAAACAGTGCTGGGTATGTAGTACATTGATATACTTACATTTTCATGATGCTGAACATTATTGTTTGATGTATGTGGCATTGATTTGTTGAATTTGGTAGGTCTTGTGTGTTGGTTCACCGTTTTTAATTTTTCCCTGTCAGCCGGAATTAATGAGGCCCAAGATCCCAGCACAACCGCAGATGAGGCCCAAGACCCCAGCACAACCGCAGATGAGGCCCAAGATCCTGCCATGGCCACAGATCATGTACCAAACACTGGAACGACAGAGGCTTCAGTACTTGGTATTTCAACAAAAAACATTTTTACAGACACTTTGCAGACATGCGTGGTTGCATATGTTCTTAGATATATTCCACTATGGACTATCTACTAAATGACAGTCTGCCTTACAAACTTTGTTTATTTTATTTGTTTGTTTGTTTTTTGTGCCAGTTCAATCAGTGTGCAGACCAGACTGTTGGGGCCTACCCCATTTAAGACATCTGCTTGCCAGATCAGGCATCACAGAGTCACAGGTGCGTTTTAAAAATGATCCCAAGTTCAGTTTAATGGAAACTTGTAAATGTATGCTCATAACATGATTGTTGGCTTTACTGTATATGCTGTAGTTACAATAACATGATCATTAATGCTCTTAGTTTATTATATATATATATATGTATGTATGTATATATGTATATGTGTGTGTATATATTTATGTATAATTCCTCTTGTTCAAGGTTGACTATGTGCTCCATGCCAAAAGACCAGAAACCGAGATTATTGGGACAATTGGCACTACCATCTTATCACGGCAAGACTTCCGGTCACTTGGATTGCAGCACAACTTTGAAGCAACAGTAAGTAGGATATAGCAGTTATATGTGTGTGGATTTTCTACCTCACATTTGAAATTAACCTGTGCATTTCTCTTTATAGATTGCCAACAGCTGCATGGAGCTGATTTGTGACATGGCCTGGTGGAAGGTGTGCATAGTTATTTGTTAACCTTTAAGTTGATCATGAAGTCTGTCAAACATGTGATTCCTCACATGACAGCTTTTTCTGTCCCTTACTTATGTGTTGGCAGAAGAAGGATGTATATGCAGCGGATGCCTATGTCGTTGCCACTTGGCATGCACCAAGTTTCCAGGACCCTTTTCTTAATTTACCGGTAAGCTTATTTACTTTTTTCTACTCCCTTTTCCCCCCTGTAATGTCTTCCATTTTCATAAGTTGGGAAAGGGGACACTTATTGGCTTTATGATCACCTACAGGCTGATGCAGCATCAAAGGATCTCCTGATTTTTCCTGTGTGGAAACCAGGACACTGGTTCCTCTGTGTAAGTCTTTACTTGCTCCAGTGTAGCTTCAAATTGTTGATTGTTGTTTAATTATTAAAACCAATTACAGTAATGACCTTGCAGGTACTACATATATACATTGACATTTAACTTGTTCAATTCAATTTTATTTATATAGCGCCACATCACAGAAACAGTTATATGATATTGATAATAATGATAATGATGGCAGTAATGATTGCAATAAGACTATGAACAGTGTCTGTAATTGTAGCTGTGTAGGAATATGGGGACAGCAGGAAACTCCCAACCACAGATCCAGCTTCCACAGTTCTAGGAACACCTGCTTATACTTATATTGAAAATGTGCTATGCATTGATTGATAGTTTGTTGTTATTGACACTTCACTTGACAGCTCCTGATGCCCAAAGCTTTCCGAATATATCAGCTGGACTCAGCTGATCCCTTGCGCTTTGGTGACGAGCAATATTTAGGCGTATTCAGGTTTAACGTCTCTTTAATTGGAACTGTTCCCCGTTCCCTATGCAATGCTGTTTGAAAGAAAACAACATCCTTCATGTTCCGAAGGTTTGTGCTGTTTTGTTGTTTTCCATGTTCTGAAACTCATAGACAGCAGTTATGAAATAAGTATTAGAAAATTGACATGGGGACATTAGTTAGTACATAGACTGTTCATTCATACACCAATGGGCAAATTTGCCACTAAACTACTTCATTCACTCGATTACTACATCAAGCTTTAACTGTTGTCTATGGCTTTAGGAATATATGTGTTTGTGTGCATGTGTAGTGGGGCAGTGAAGCATTATTTAAGTTATCAATACCAAAAGTCAATCAGAAGAGATCATCTCTACTTTAAATTGCACATTTTAGTTGCACCTAGCTTCACTGCTCGTTCTGCAAAACGTGAAGGGTTTTGGTGGTGAGGGTTTTGTGCTACAACTCTTTGCCTGCTCAACTAATGTTCTGTTTACTATCTGTAGCTCAATTGCCACACGTTTGGCTACTGGCCACTGGAAAGTCATCAGAAACATGGTACAGTAGTATTTAGGATTTGCATAATTAAGCTGTGGTGGTAATAATTGTATTAGTGTGAGGGGAGTGTATGTGTATGTTACAAAATTTTGTTACATTTTGCAGGAGCCTCCAGGCCAGGCCAATTCAAATGACTGTGGAGTGTTCATGGTTATGGTCAGTTTTGAGTGCAGAGGCACTTTTTACATTGTTGTTTTCCCCATGACATACAGAGTAGTCCAGTCTGAGTCTCTTGACTGGCACTGGAATATTCATGTAGATGTCTCAGTAGACCTATACAAAATGTTCGTGCCATCCTTCTGATTTGCATCTCTACTTTACAGTACGCTCTTTATATGGCCTTGGGGTGGAGATTTGACTTCAGTCAGGTATGACTTTGTGGGGACTCCTCTTGTGAAAGTTTGTGACCCTGACACTAATGCGCACACACACAAACGTTGATGGTCCTAAATTAATATTTTGTCTGTCAGTTAAATATTCTAAACAAGTTGATTATTCCCGTTTGAGTATTCCAACACTCATGAACTGATATTTGCACACAACCTTCATCATACTGACAAAGCATCCTTTAGTTTAAACATGTATTGTGAGCCTGTTTGCACTTTGTTTCTTTTAGGATGACATGCCATGGTTACGAAGGTGGTGGTGCCATACGATGCTTGCAAATATGACTCTCGCTGCAAAGTATGCAATTACTACTTATTTTCTTCAAAGTAATGATTCCATGAGGAGCAAACCTATTCCTAATTCTCTGCTGGTTTTATTTGACAGCGCTAATGACACTGCTTTGGCATGTAATGTCTTGCTAGCCGAAGAACCGGCAAGGTATGATGGAATAAAAAAAACAACAACTGTAAATCCAATCTAAAAACCAAATATTCTGTAATTGTACTATACTCCTCACAAGGTCTCTTCTTTCTTTCTTAGCAAAATTCAACGTATGGGGGACATACATCCCGAGGAATCCCTTGAACAGGTATTCAGGTGTAGGGGGTTAAGAAGGTTTTAGTGGTTGATACTGCACTTTCAGCATCTTGTTGAAACATCTTGTTGAAACAATTGTTTTCCTCAGGCCATCCAAACACACAGCATTATTTGGACCTCAGTGGGTTTAGAGAGAACCTCTGGTGATATCAAATTTACTTTTGTCTTTCTCTCAGAGAACCATGACAAGAATCAATGGAGCAGTATGCTGGATACGGGACAACATGTCTCTTTTCCGTGGACATGTTGAACTGCCCAGCATATTGTCCATGACAGCAGTGGATCGACAGCAGTTCTTTCAGAACATTGCCAATGATGATGACATCCATGACCCAAGAGAATGCCTCCTTTTTGTTTTTGAATGTCAAGAAGATTACACCATTTTTTTTTTATTCTTGTCCAGCTGTGTCGGCAATGTTCAACACCCCTGCCCTTTCCCCTTAGCCAGAGGACGGGCACCACCCCTGTCCACCCCTGGCCCACCTACCACCTCAAAATCTGTATATATATATATATATATATATATATATATATATATATATATTCTATTATTACTGTTATTATTATTATTATTATTATTATTATTATTATTATTATTATTATTATTGTTGTTGATGTTGTAGCCAGAGGACAGGCACCACCCCTGGCCCACCTACCACCACAAAATCTGTATATATATATATATATATATATATATATATATATATATATATATATATATATATATATTCTATTATTATTGTTGTTATTATTATTATTATTATTATATTATTATTATTATTATTATTATTATTATTATTATTATTATTATTATTATTATTATTATTGATGTTGTTATCTTTAATTGTTGTTGTTGTGTTGACTTTTATTTGTGAAAAATAAATAAATTTTTGGATAAACTTGTTTGGACTTGTACAAACCTATTTAACCCTTATACTATGTTAAAAAAAATTATATTGATTATGTTGCAGGTGATTTTGACCTGTACTATGTAAATTAATGCAAAACAGTCACAAAAACAGGTTAAACCAAACAATTAACTAATATTGAATAAACCTTTAGAAAAGTGGCACACAATACAATTTTAATTAATTAATAAAGACTTTATTTAATAGCTATATTGTGTGGGTGTTTTCCCTAGTCACAAACACGTTTTGCAATATTATTCCCTGTCCCTGTCCCTTCCTCTACCACTAGGTGGACCAAGTGCGCTGGCTAGACACAGACTTCCCTATCTCCTCCGCTGCGATCTAATCCTGTTTACATGAAATAAGCCTGTTAACACATACTATTTTAACACAATATTATGTATTGAGTTTAATTCAGTATTTCCAAGAATAATTTAACTATTTTTAAATTATTGTCTACATTTTTATATTTATCGGCTAACGTGACTGCAGTTTTTTTTTTATTTTTATTTTTTGTTTTTTTTTTATTTTTATTTTTTTTATTGATAATAAAGGGGTTTACAAACAAGCAAAATTAACAATGCAAATGAGTAATAAAACAGACAAGACAGTAATGCCAGGGTGTTACATAACAAGCACAAACAAATCGAAAAGCCAATAAATAAATGAAAAATTAACTCAGAAAGATATTAAAGTAAGAGCACAAATCCATTGTCTTAATGGTCTTTCTATTTTTTGAATATTCGAGAGATCTAATATATTGTTTGAATTCCTCTCTAAAGGAATCTTTGTTCTTGGAAAATTGGTTTGAACATGGAATCATTTTAGTTCAGCAGCTTTTCAGTCCTGATGGAGTCTTAATGTCATATTCTGAACTTCTAGAAAAGTTTGGTCTCCCCATACCTCCTAAAGAATATGCACTTGTTTTTGATGCCATCCCGTCTGGTGTCATAATGCTTTTTAAATCTTCTAGAACTTCTGTTCTGACTCCACCGGATCTGGACCCTGCTAACACTAATGTTGGTCAAATCTGTTTTTCTACTATAAAACAAAAGAACAACCGTGATATACGTGCCTTATTCCAGAAGGACATTGTCTCTGCTCCAAATGCTATTTCGTATTGGAATAACTTTACCTCCAACCTGGACTGGGGAAAAATCTGGTGTCTTCCATCTAAATATTTGATTATTAATAAGATCAAAGAAGTATCTTTTAAGATTATCCATCGTTTTTATCCCTGTAAATTTTTTCTGCAACGATACAAAAAAGACATTGACATAAACTGTTCATTCTGCCAACTCCATGAAGAAGATCTCTGTCATTTATTCTGGTCATGTAATTTCTCATATATTTTCTGGCAAGATATTTGTACATTTATTTCCCAAACAATTCTTGATGGCTTTTCTCTTAACTATATAAATGTGTTGTTTGGATTCTTCTCTTATCCCACTAATAAAACTAAACATTTTTATATTATCAATCTAATTTTATTCGTTGCCAAATATCATATACATAAATCTAAATTTTCAAATCAGAAACCTCGCTTTGCAACGTGACTGCAGTTTGTTATTTTACACTTCCCAGGGTTGACGTCATCAAAATGGCCGACTTGGATGGGCGGAGTTGAGTTGGGGTGACGTCATCAAAATGGCCGACTTGGATGGGCGGAGTTGGATATCCAACAGGCGCTGCAGCGATATGTACTTGGGTCCGCCGAGTAACGTCAAAAAATGGGAGGTGACAGTACTATTCTTGACCAAGATGGATTCCTCCACATAAACATGATTAAATGAAAATTATTCATAATTAAAAAAACGTATATTTTTTTGCACAGTATGTAGTAGTTTTATATTTAAAGTACTTTCAGCAGTTTGAATTCTGATTTTGACCGGACTTCTCCTTTAAATGACTAATATTTCCTCCTCTCACACATAATGCCCCATCATCTGCATATAATGCTTTACTAATTCTGAAATCTATATTATCAAAAATATCATTCATCATTATATTAAAAAGCAATGGACTACATACACTACCTTGTGGAGTTCCATTTTGTACAGCATAGATATTCGAATAATTCACCCCAACTCTTACTTCTATTGATTTGTTCTTTAAACAATCCTTAATCCAATTAAACATTTTTCCTTTAATTCCCATTTTATCCACCTTAATTATTAAACCCTCCTTCCAAAGCATATCAAACGCATTTTCAATATCAAAAATGTAGCTAAGAGCATTTCTTTATTTACCTGAGCCTTTCTTATTTCCTTTTCTAAACAAACAATTGGATCTACCGTTGTCCGTCCACTTCTAAAACCACTCTGATAAGGAGATAAAACACCTCTTTTTTCCATTTCATACATTAATCTACTAGTTATCATTCTCTTCATCAATTTACATAAATTAGAAGTAAGAGCTATAGGCCTATAACTTTTTACCTCTCCTTTATCCTTACCTGGCTTTACTATTGGTACAACTATTGAATGCTTCCAGCTTGAGGGCAATTTACCTTGTTCCCATACTTTATTGTATAACTTTAAAACTATTCCTTTAGCAGCATCTGATAACTGTTCTATCATACTATAGCATATGCCATCTTTACCTGGAGATTTATTTTTGACTCCAGTCAACGCTCTATTCATTTCAAATAATGTAAAATCTTTATCTAAAACACTTTCATCAATCTCTTTCCTATTTAAAATGTATCTATCTTCAATAATTCCCAATCTCCATGATAATTCTTCATTTGATACATTTTTTACAAAGGACCTTGCAAACATCTCTGCTTTTTCCTTGTTTGTTATAGCTTCACACTGATTATCTTTAATTATAGGTAAAGAAAAATCCCTTCTAATTCCTCCCATCTTTCAAATCATTCCCCAGATCTCATTTACTTTAACGTCTGTTCCGATTGTACTACAAAAACTTCTCCAATAATTCTTGTTTGATAATTTAACTACTCTCTTAACTTTAGACTGTGCTTTTTTGTATAATATTAAATTATCAAATGAATGATTTAATTTTAACCTTTTAAATGCTTTATTTCTAACTTTAATAGCTTATTTACATTCATTGTTCCACCAATGAACCATTTTCTTTTTCTTTAATCCAGTAGATTTGCCAATGGCCTTTTCTGCAGATTCACATTTGTAATCATTGAATTTAATTCTTCAATATTGTTACATAAATTTGTCACTTGGTATCTTCTAATAATTGCCCAATTAGCTTCCTTCATTCTCCATTTAGGATACCAATTTTCTTCAACTACTACGTTAAAATTAATAAATTTAACCAGAATAGGATAATGATCACTTCCAAGGGGGTTATCATTAATTACTTCCCATTGACTAATTCCTGCTATCTGATCTGACACTATAGTAAGATCAATTGCAGATTCTGTTCCATGCCCTACATCAAATCTAGTACCTCTTCCATCATTTAGACAATTTAAATTATCACCATCCATAAATTCCTCAATTATGTTTCCATTTTCATCATTCCTTTTACTTCCCCATAAAGTATGAGCATTTAAATCTCCACATAAAATATTCCTTACATTTTCCTTCACATAAATGCTATCAAGTATTTCTCTACTTATTTTTTACAAGGGTTATAATAATTTATCATATTAAATTTTGATTTACTAATCCATACCTCAATCCCTATGACTTCTATTTCTTCATTTATATCCAAAACTTTATAACTAATTTCCTGCTGAACAAATATAGCAACACCTCCTCCTACATTTGGATTTCTATCTTTACGTATTGCTAAATATCCATTAAGAATAAAATCAAGTGATGGTTTTAACCAGGTTTCTTGAATACCTACTATATTTGGTTTTATATTCTGTCTTTCAATAAAATATTTTAACTCTTGGCCGTTAGCAATTAAGCTTCTTGCATTCCACTGTAATATGGATAAAAACATCAAATTTCACCATTACTGGACTGTTGACTTTCATTTATCCCTGTTGTTAAAACTGCCCTGATTGACTCAAAAGACAAGTCTTCCATCTCAAGGTATTTTTCTGCTGCTTTGATTATTATTTTAATTCGCTCTGTTCTACTATCTGTCTGTGCTGAACAATTTATTACTTCCACAATAAATGCAACAAATTTCTTTTTCTCCACAATCATTGTATTTCCTATGGTACTCTGGCTCTGCATTTGCTCTGTTGTTTGAGATGGAGTGTGAGATGGAGTGTGAGGCACAGAAACACTTTTAGCATTAACATTTAAATTACTTACCCTTTTAATTGCAGTGTCAAAGAAAAGGGTACCTTTTCTTTGACATGTATATTTTGTACCTGCACTGCTCTTTTATGAGCTTCACATCCTTTAAATGCAGCCCTATGTTCCCCACCACAATTACAACACATTAACTTAGTTCCTTGAGAACATTTCCCATACTCGTGCTCTCCTCCACACTTGGCACACCTGGCCTTAGCTCTGCAAGCAGCTGCAATATGTCCGAACCTCTGACATTTGTAACATCTGGTTGGTGGAGGAATGTATTGCCTAACTGTATAGCTGACATACCCAATCATCATTTTTTCAGGTAATCTATCCTCTTCTGGTACTAACATAACTGACTTATTAGGACTTTTAACTCCTTCTCTTGTAACAAACAAACGTTTCACTTTAATCACTCGAGCTCCTTTTACATTACCTTTAATATCTTCCTCCGTCAGATCAGTTGATACTCCATATATTTCCTCTTTCCTGCCATATTTGTGGCTTGATTGTTTTTCCCAACAACGTCTTGCATCTCATTAGTCCCCGCACCTGATCTCTATCTCTGCATAACACCAATAGATGACCATCTCTTAGCGTTTTGACTGTTTTCACTTCACTTCATTTTATATATTGCCTCACTTATCTTTGAAGGATTCATAGCACATTGGGTTCTGGAATCTAAGAATCACTTTAATTTCATTTCTTTTATTTTCCTCTCTTTTTTCTTCATCAGATTCAAATCCTTTGCTTTTCTTATTTCCTCGACTCACTGTTTGCCAGTCTCCTGTTTTTCCACTTTTATTACAATAGTCACTACTCATACTACAATTATCTGAGTCATCTAATTCTTTGCATTCTTCCATTGTACTTCCTTGTTTAAAGTTATCTACAATTAACTCCAAATTACACCTCCGTCACTTTAACTTTAACCAACAACTGTTTCGCTCGCTCCCAACTGCCAACCTTCCCTCTGTCAACTTGCGTCCACCCAAAGCGAAGGAATACTGCAGCTTTTTCCAGTGCTGAACTGAAGACAGAGGGAGGTTTAAATAGAGCACTAACAGGTGAAACAAGGGTCTGGTTAATTAACTAGTAAATTGTATCAGATGTGACTGACTGCCGAGGAGGTGAAGTGAAGATTGACAGAAAATAACTGATGACAATGAAAGCTAACAATAAATAGTCAAACCTAACCCAAATGAGATTAATTTTTTTTTTAAAGTAACAGAAAAACGAAGCCAAACCAAAACTCATCCATGACAGAAACATTCTGTCCAGGGGTGATGCTGAAAAACTAGTGCATGCATTTGTTACTTCAAGGCTGGACTATTGTAATTTTTTACTATCAGGAAGTCCACAAAATGCAGTTCAAAGTCTTCAGCTGATCCTAAATGCTGCAGCAAGAGTTCTGATGAAAATCAACAAGAGGGATCATATTTCTCCAATTTTAGCTTCCCTTCATTGGCTTCCTGTTTAATCAAGAGTAGAATTTAAAATTCTTCTTCTAACGTATAAAGCCCTTAATAATGAAGCTCCATCATACACTCACTGGCCACTTTATTAGGTACCCCATGCTAGTAACGGGTTGGACCCCCTTTTGCCTTCAGAACTGCCTCAATTCTTCGTGGCATAGATTCAACAAGGTGCTGGAAGCATTCCTCAGGAAGTTTGGTCCATATTGACATGATGGCATCACACAGTTGCCGCAGATTTGTCGGCTGCACATCCATGATGCGAATCTCCCGTTCCACCACATCCCAAAGATGCTCTATTGGATTGAGATCTGGTGACTGTGGAGGCCATTTGAGTACAGCGAACCTTATTGTCATGTTCAAGAAACCAGTCTGAGATGATTCCAGCTTTATGACATGGCGCATTATCCTGCTGAAAGTAGCCATCAGAAGTTGGGTACATTGTGGTCATAAAGGGATGGACATGGTCAGCAACAATACTCAGGTAGGCTGTGGCGTTGCAACGATGCTCAATTGGTACCAAGGGGCCCAAAGAGTGCCAAGAAAATATTCCCCACACCATGACACCACCACCACCAGCCTGAACCGTTGATACAAGGCAGGATGGATCCATGCTTTCATGTTGTAGACGCCAAATTCTGACCCTACCATCCGACTGCCGCAGCAGAAATCGAGACTCATCAGACCAGGCAACGTTTTTCCAATCTTCTATTGTCCAATTTCGATGAGCTTGTGCAAATTGTAGCCTCAGTTTCCTGTTCTTAGCTGAAAGGAGTGGCACCCGATGTGGTCTTCTGCTGCTGTAGCCCATCTGCCTCAAAGTTCGACGTACTGTGCATTCAGAGATGCTCTTCTGCCCACCTTGGTTGTAACGGGTGGTTATTTGAGTCACTGTTGCCCTTCTATCAGCTCGAACCAGTCTGGCCATTCTCCTCTGACCTCTGGCATCAACAAGGCATTTCCGCCCACAGAACTGCCGCTCACTGGATGTTTTTTTCTTTTTCGGACCATTCTCTGTAAACCCTAGAGATGGTTGTGCGTGAAAATCCCAGTAGATTAGCAGTTTCTGAAATACTCAGACCAGCCCTTCTGGCACCAATAATCATGCCACGTTCAAAGTCACTCAAATCACCTTTCTTCCCCATACTGATGCTCGGTTTGAACTGCAGGAGATTCTCTTGACCATGTCTACATGCCTAAATGCACTGAGTTGCCGCCATGTGATTGGCTGCTTAGAAATTAAGTGTTAACGAGCAGTTGGACAGGTGTACCTAACAAAGTGGCCGGTGAGTGTATATCAGAGCTCTGAATACCCCATATATTCCTAACAGAGCACTTCACTCTCAGACTGCAGGTCTACTGGTGGTTCTTAGAGTCTCTAAAACCAGAATGGGAGGCAGATCCCTTAGCTAATAGGCTCCTCTCCTGTGGAACCAACTCCCAGTTTTGGTCCATGAGGCAGACACCTGTCTACTTTTAAGACGAATCTTAAAACCTTCTGTTGAGAATTAAAAATATATCTTAGTTGGGGTTACTGAGTAAAGCAGAGTGGGGCCTGTCCCTTCCTGCTCCAGCGTAAGATAAACATAGAGTTTTATTGCCCTGAGGGGGGTGGTCAGAAGGAGAGGAGATCAGTCATCCTCCCTCTGAGCCATGCAGGAGGAGTTTAAAGTTGATAAAAGGAATGTCTTGGTAAAACTTACTTCAGACAGACAGACTTATCCACCGCGGTGAGAACATCATCTTGTAATGGTATGTACTCTGTCTCCATATTTAATTTCTATGAATTAAATATGTATTTAAACCGTTCTACCTCTGATCAATGATTCCTCATTTATTGTCAAATCTTAAACCGGGGTAAAAATGGGCCTTTAGTAGTGAAGCAGGATTAGGCCAATAATACATACATCACACTTCCTTTTTGACAAAGCTTATAGTTAGAGTGGCTCATGTTACCCCGAGCTACCTCTATAGTTATGCTGTTATAGACTTAGGCTGCTGGAGGACATCAGGGCCCATTTATACCTCTCTACTGAGTTCCACTGTTCTCCAGTCTACTGTGCTACAGTTTGGCATTGCATTGCATTGAAATGACTGTTGGCATTTCAACTTTTAACTTTTTGCTCTCTCTCTATTTTCTTCATAGTAGGTACACCTGGTCTGGCGTTCTGTTAGCTGTGACATCATCCAGGGAAACAGATCACCCGCTATTACCATCTAATGTAGAACAGATTACTGGATCAATGTGTGCTTCTGTGCTTTTTTGGCTGTCTTGTGTCTCTGCTCTATCATCTCTAACTCCCAGTCGGTCGAGGCAGATGACCGTTCATACTGAGCCCGGTTCTGGTTCTGCTGGAGGTTTTCCTTCCTGTTAATGGGGAGTTTTTCTTTCCGCTGTCGCTTCATGCTTGCTCAGTATGAGGGATTGCTGCAAAGCCATAGACAATGCAGACAACTCTCCCTGTTGCTCTACACTTCTCCAGGAGTGAATGCTGCTTGTCGGGACTTTGATGCAATCAACTGGGTTCCCTTATATAGGACATTTTTGACCAATCTGTAAAATTTGACCCAATCTGTATAATATGATTAAATTTGACTTTGTAAAGAGCCCTGAGATGACATGTTTCATGAATTGGCGCTATATAAATAAAATAAAATTGAATTGAATGTTTGGCAGGACTCCTAGACTTCAAGTTGACTCGTTTTTCCAGTTCGTGCTGTCCACCAATAAGGTGGTTGATTATGACACTTATGCGCAGGGCCTCCAAAGGGATCTGGCTGAAGCTATGAGAGTTGCCCAGACTTCCACCATGAAGCAGCAGCAGAGGCAAGCAGACTTTTACAACATTGGGATTAAGGGTGTCCCGTTGGACGTGGGTGACAGGAATCTGCTTGCAAATAAAGGTGAATGTGGAAAATGGAAGCTTGCAGATTGATTGGAAGGTCAGCCTTATACTGTTTTGGAGAAACATGATGAGACTCACACATTTAAGATCCAGAATTGTGTCATGGGCCAGGAAAAAGTTGTGCACAGGAACCTCATGTCTGTAAACCTCCTGCCTGTTACAGTTGACGTTGACTGTGGTGGCTCTGGTGGCACTGCTTTGACCTCCAGCGGTTCCCTGTTCTCTTCTCTGGGTGAAGTGGCAGATATCCCTGAGGCATTGCCTCTTGTGAGAGTCTTTCCAGACAGAAATAAAATTAACTTGACTAGTGATTCCAGAACTAGTTAAGGGGAGCTGAAGATTGCCGTTCCAGCAAAAAAAAGAAAAATCTAAACGAAAATACATGGTAATCGGCTCAATGGACAGGTGACCTGGACACATTTATTCAAATGTCTTAGTTACAGCAGTTGCTGAGGTTAGACCATGGAAACGATGCTGTATATATAATGTTTTGATTGTTGTGTCATAAACATGGTACGCTTCCTGTGGTGAGTCATTTAGGGACACAGTCTCACCTCTAATACACATCAGTCTTTGGTTGTTCAAATCTGTTTTTTTGTGGGTCAGAAATATATAATGAATATTTGTATTCTTCAGTGCCATCTGAAAATCAGCATCTGGTACCATTAAAACAAGCTCCAAGCAAAGATGATGTAATCACATGATGTAAACAGACCAGCCATTAATCTTAGAATCAAAGCTCATCAGCAAAGGCCTGTGTGAATTATTTCAGCAGTTTAGTTACTAGTCTGGACAGTCTGCTGTAGTTTGCTCCTAGATCATCTACTAACTTCTTTTTCTTTCAGTTGTCTTGCTTTCCGGTGTTCATAAATCAGACTGAGGGTTCCATGTGTATTTAAACACAAATTAAACCTACAGCCTCTTTAGTTCCTTGTTTTGCTTAAAAGCAGAAAAAACTGTCAGTCATGTAGTATCAAGGTTGCATAGCAAACAAAAACATTACAGTTCTAGATGCATCCTGCATTTTTAACACATGGACCAAAAACATTTTTTCCCTAGAGCTTGGTGGTAGACAGCTACTTAACTGAAAACACATCATATTAAGCTTTGGCAAATAATCTTACTAGTTGTTGTGCTGGTAAATTCTGATATGTTGTCAAGATTTCAAACAGGGACATCATGAATGTACAATCTAAAAATCTGGTCACTATAGGTTCTAATCTGGTTGAATACATGAGTTGCCACATGCTGCTATCACAAATTTGATATTATGCACACATGTGGCAGAATATGAGAAATAATAAAAATAAAATGTATCAAAAATACCTTTAATGGCAGTCATTATGACTTAATGTGAAAACAAATGTTAAATTGATTTCATTGTCCCAGTATTTCTGTTGCATTACACAGAAAACTAAAAATGTGGACAGAGATGTATTAATTTAGGGCTGTTGTAAAAGTTCACATAGACCTATCCGCATAGCGCCAATATGACATCAATAAAAGAAAGCTTTGAAAACCAGAAAATCTAGTTTGCAAGGTGGTTGACAGCTTGGTTGACAACAGGCAAAGTTTCTCTTTGTTTAAAATTAGTTCCTCCTTCCTTTTTTCACACAGAATCAGAGTACCACCTGCCCCAGAGTGTTGCTGAAGTGTGACAGGTGTAGACAACGGTTTTTGTTATAAAAGGAGAAGCTCTCTAATCTCTAGATGTCATCCAGGCTAACAGGGACATGTGAGCTACAAGTAGAGATGCTCCATTTCCAAACAGTAGATTTATTTAAAATGTGCACACTCAGCAGTACACACACCAGTAGATCAGGTTAAAAAGGATGTAGGCGCCTGGGAAGATCATGCGGGAGTAAGTGTCAATAGTGTGGGTGTTCTGTATGATGCTGAAGCTGCGAATGCCCTTCTTCTTAGTCGCTATGGACTCATTGTCCAAAGCAAGATGTACCACCATCTGCTCCTGTTTGTCGGATGGATCTTCCACTGCCATGGAGGCTCTGGTATACCCTGCAAGACTGTTTGCATCAGCCTCACTGTACATTCCGTCCAGCATCATGGTCTTGGTATGAGGCATGCCACAAGTGCATGGCAGTGTTTGGGACTGGGTGAAAGAAAGAAAAGAAATCATATCTAAGTAAAAAGACTTTTGCCACTTTTTGTTACTGATTTTGAAAGCATATTATACCTGTTCTCTCATTTTTTCTCTCAGTTTCCGGTCTTTACCATCCCTTACTGTCGTCAGATAGTTGACTGCTGCATATTCAAGCACAGAAAGGAATACAAAGACAAAACTGACCCAGAGGTAAATGTCCACTGCTTTGATGTAAGAGACCCTTGGCATGGAAGCGTTGACTCCAGTAATGATGGTAGACATAGTCAGGACAGTAGTTATACCTGAAGCACAGAGAACAAATCAAATTAGTAATTTCTTAGTGGTCACTGAGGACTGCACAGGAAGTGCAAGAGTGAAATCAAATGATTTCCCTGTTTTGATAAAATAGATGATTTAGCATGTCCAGTCATGAAAAAAGCAAATGTGTAAAATGGAGAACAAGTTCAGTGCAATCAGCGCCAAACTGAGATTCTTTACTTTATTTTTTTAGAGATTTCCCTGCAGTTTCATGGTTGTTTGGGATCATTGTCCTGTTGATGGTCCAGTTTTGTCCATCCTTTAGCAGACAGGAGGTTTTCACATTTCCCTCAAGAATACTTTGGTATATAAAACAGTGAAATGACTACAAGGTTTCTAGGTCCTGGGGCCTAAAAGAAATCTGGACAACTCCTGCAATCTGACCAGCATTACAAAATCTTTTATTAGAAATTGTTGCAAATTTCACCCTCCTTCCCCTCAGAGCTGGTTTGATCTAACTCAAACAACTTTCCTGTTCCTACGGGACATGCCCACTGGTTGCAGAATGTAGCTTGATCAATGCTGACTAAGAAGCTTCCCCATTCAATATTAGTGTTGTGCCTTGTTTTTGTCCAAAAACATGACTGTTAGGTTAATTGACCTCTCAAAATTCTCCCTAGGTGTGAGTGTGTGTGTGTGAATGGTTGTTTGTCCTGTCTGTCTGTCTGTCTGTCTGTGTTGCCCTGCAACAGATTGGCAACCTGTCCAAGGTGTACCCTGCCTCTGTAAGGGTTTAGAATGTTCTGACATGTTCTGGGGTGTTTTGGTGTTTGGAACATAAGGATAACTGAACTCTGTGGATGTAAACTTAACTCTGTATTTCATCAACTCTGAAAACCGGAGTTCGAAGCTAGAGAGGCCTATTAAGACAAGGAGGAGACAACAGGGCCTGGTTTAACTTGTTGTTGCGACCAAGGAAGTGAGCATTTTCCTTATAAGGTTAAGAGTGATTAAATGTTTACTATTCTCTGACACACGGTGTAAGAGTATTCCATTTTAGGGAAGAAAGAAAACATCTGTTGGAATACATGACACACACACATACACACCCATAGGAGAGAAAGGCCTTAAAGAGGGAGTCAGATATACGAGAGTTAGGACTTGTACGGTGTCTGTTGAACCTGTGAATAAAAAGTCCTCCTGGCATCATTATGGAGACCGCCTCTTCTCTCCTCGTCTTTGCATCCTGAGTCTTCTTTTTAAAGAGTTAAATTCTCTCCTACACCTCTCACCCATTGAATGCTGGAGATAGGCACCAGCACCCCTCGCGACCCTAACGTGATGGAAAATGGATGGATGGATGGATGGATAGCGCCAATTCACAACACGTCATCTCAAGGTCCAATTCAACCAAATCATACACATTGGTCAAAATGTTTCATATCTAAGGTAACCCAGTAGATTGCATCAAGTCTTGACAAGCAGCATTCACTCCTCATGAAAGAGCGTAGAGCCACAGTGAACGTCGCCTGCATTGTCGATGGGTTTAGAGCAATCTCCGATACTGAGCATGCATGAATCGACAATGGAGAGGAAAACTCCCCTTTAACAGGAAAGAAAAACCTCAAGCTGAACCAGGCTCAGTGTGAATGGTCATCTGCCTCAACTGACTGAGGGGTTAGAGAAGATAGAGAAGAGACACAAAAAGCACAGAAGCACAGATTGATCCAGGAATCCCTTCTATGTTATATGGTAATAGTGGATGATCTGCCTCCCCTGGATCACCAGACCAGGTGTTCCTACTATGAAGAGAAAGTGACAGAGAACAGAAAATTGAAATAACAAACAATGCAAATTGGAGAATAGTAGGAGAACTCAGTAGTGTGAGAAAAATAGACCCTGGTGTCCTCCAGTAGCCTAAGCCTATAGCAGCATAACTACAGAGAAAGTTCAGGGTAACATAAGCCACTTTAACTATAAGCTTTGTCAAAAAGGAAAGTTTTAAGACGAAGTGCTCTGTTAGGAACATATGGGGTAATCAGATCTCTGATATATGATGGAGCTAGATTATTAAGAGTTTTACACAAGAGAATGACATTTTTAAATTCTATTCTTGATTTAACAGGAAGCCAATGAAGGGAAGCTAAAATAGGAGAAATGTGATCCCTCTTGTTGAATGTCCTTGATTTCATGAGAACTGTTGCTACAGCATTTCTAATAGTAAAGAATTACACTACTCCAGCCTTGAAGTAACAAATGCATGTGTTAACCGTTCCTGCTCAGTCTTTTGACCGTGGTCGGAGGACACAGGGGAGTTCTTCCTCCAGGGCCGAAGTGGACTTTACTTCGGGGTTAACTCCGTCATACGTCTTGCACATGAATCAAGCGGTGGCACGAATATGGTGGGAAGTCAACTCTTTAATAGGGCCAGCCAACCGTCGACAACTGCACAACCTTTTCCTTAACCGCTGCACTGGTCGTCCGCTACACACACATTTCCCGTCCCACACGCCGTCTCTTCTTCGCTCGCTCCCAACATTTCCGTTCATGCAGCACACAGCGCCCCCCTCTAACATACACACCACAAACTGAGCTATCATCACATACAGCGGAGGCACTTTCCGCAACACATGGACTAGTTTTTCAGCATCACTCATGGACAGAATGTTTCTAATTTTGGCAATATTCTAGAGGTGAAAAAAGGAAACCTTGCAAACCTGTTTAATATGGGTTTTAAATGACATGTCTTGGTCAAAAATAACACCAAGGTTTTTTTTACTTTATTACCAGAGGCCAATTTAATGCCATCCAGATCAAGTGATTGATTAAGAAGTTTATTTTTTGAGGACTCTCATCCAAAGATTACGACCTCTGTCTTTAATTTAAAAGCTGGAAATTGAAAGTCATCCAGGTTTTGATAACATAAAGACATGCCTGTTGTTGAAGTAATTGATTGAATTCATCAGGATTTATGGATAAATATAGCTGAGTGATACCAGTACAACAGTGGAAATTAATCCCATGCTGTCTGACAATTTTACCAATCCAAAGCGCATATATATATATATATATATATATATATATATATATATATATATATATATATATATATACACATATGATAAAGAGAAATGGCCAAAGGACTGATGCCTGTCTTACTCCACAAGTTAACATGATAAAACTGGAATTTATCAGACAGATAATATTTAAACCAGCCTAATGCTTTTCTATTAATCCCTACAGTATGTTCAAGTCTTTCTTGGAGAATATTGTGATCAACTGTATCGAATGCTGAGATGTAACAGGACAAGTAGGCTACTGACACAAATCCATTATCTGCGGCCATGAGAATATCGTTAGTGACCTTTACCAGAGCTGTTTCACTGCTATGATGAGCTCTGAAGCCTGACTGAAACTCTTCAAATAGGTCATTACTTTGTAAATAATAACATATTTGATTGGCAACTATTTTCTCAAGAATTTTAGATAGGAAAATAAGATTAGATATAGGTCTGTAATTTATTAAGTCATCTTGATCAATTTAAATCAAGCTTAGTTTCTTAAGTAAAGTTTTAATCACAGCTTTTTTAAAAGCCTGCGCGTTGTGTTCAAGGTGCTGGACCAAAAAGACAGAAAACCAGGCGTGGGGAAAGGAGCAATAGACAGTTTATTTAGTTCTTAGGGGAGCAGGTAAAGGTGGCTTCTCCAGATGCGGGGGCAGGTTGAAGAGGATGGCAAGCTCATGGGAGTAGCAGCTGGATAAGTGGGGGGTGGATGGTGTTGCTCGGTTGTAGGAGACTGGTTTGGAATGAGATCCTAGGAAGACAGAGCATAGGTTAGGTTGTTGCAGAAAATAGCAAAAGGCAAAATAAAATTGCTTTCACTGGTGAAGAATGCTGGCCGATCTACCAACTAAACAGTGACCATCTGGCAGCGAGCACAAAGGAGGCCAGGCTCTAAATATTGCTTCTGATGAAGATAGGTCACAGGTATGTGCAGCCAGCTCCTCCCCGAGCCACACCTATAAAAGAGAGAGAACACACCCAAACCACACCCAAATAGGCTAACACACCACACTGCGATACATATCCATTTGCTAAGAATAGATTAATCATCATGTCTAAAAAGGGGCATTAATCAAAGGGAATACTTCCTCAAATAATATGGTTGGAATTGGGTCTACTATACATTTTGAAGGTTTAGATTAAGCTAAAATTTTTGATAACCCAGAAAGCTCTAATGCGTCTAAACAGTTTAAACACCGATCAGGTTTTATAAATGGTAAATGGCTTGTACTTGTATAGCGCTTTAACTAGTCTTGACGACCTCCAAAGCGCTTCACACTACAGTTCAGTCATTCACCCATTCACACACACATTCACACCCTGACGGTTGTTGTGATATCACCGCCAGGATCATCAAAATAATTGATCTCAGAATGAATTCTGAACAGTGGAAGGGTCACAAAGGAATTCCACTCTGCCCGTAACACCAGACTCTCAAGGCTTGGACGGCCCTTTCTCCCAGCAGGAGGTCAGCTGTGAGCCCTCCTAACAGATAAGACACAGCACAGACAAAGAGCCCAGATCACTTCAGCATTCTTCTGCAGACCTGTCCAGCTCCACTACAGCTCTCAAGGAGACGGGGGAGCCATGTGACTGAAGGCCTCCCGGAACCATCGATGGGGCCTGGAAGAGGCCGCAAGCAGAAGGGAATGAGCCTTTCTTAAACTCAGTTCCTCCCTGGCATAGGGAGAAACTGCCAGCTGATTCAAAGATAAATCTCTCACTTCTGCTTAAAACAGACGCCGAAGTGAAGGAATCCGTCTATGCCAGCTTTGTTCTGCTTTCTCAGCGCACCACAGACGGAGCTGATTCCAGGCAACGCAGAGCTGAAAAGCCGGCACAGAAGCAACGTCCCCATGCCGAGGAGAGATCTGCTTAAATTGTGACTGCAACCGGGGTCAGAGTCTGCCTGGAGGACCAGGCCTCCGACCCGACCACGCCGTAACCACATGCTGCTGTAAGGCTAACGCTAGCCTGCCAAGAGCCAAGCGCTAGCCCGCTAGCGCTAACCAACAACTTCCTCCTTCAACGCCCCTTCCGTGAATGGCCAAACTGAACAGAACTTAAAAGGACAGGTTTGGGCAGCGGGCTGAGGGTGAAGTAAAAGGTTTATTGGGAAATGTCTTGTAAACCGTGGTGTTTAGAACAAAGAGCTAACCGGTAGGTCGCGCTAGCTAACAGGATATTAGCCTTGCTAACATCCGGTTTCGGACCCCTAAAAAGGAGTCCGTTTTAAAGCGTAAAGCGTAACTACTCTGCCATCCTCCGATGGTGTTATGAGCCTTATTCCCGCATCAATATGGTATATTAATGCCGGTTTTCAAGGCAATTTCGGCAACTTTATGTTGTAACCTCTTAGCCACCGAGTTGCCACAGCGACCCCATGCGCCCGGAGGGAGAATCGCATTAACAAACTCGGTCGTTTCTAAATTAAATGATGTTACAGGACAAACGGTCCTCAGAATATTATTTCAACAAATAATGTTTTGTTTGACTTGGGCTTTGCATTGTGAATGGATTGAAATACATGGCAAATGTTTTAACTCCATTCCATGTTTTTGTTAATCAGATCTGCAGTGAACCAGGAGTCACTGAAGTATTCTGATTATGATCAACCACTTTTGTTTGTCTATTGTTTGTTTTTGCATGTAAATAGTTCCTTAGCTTAGCTTCTTTTTATCTTCATTTTGCTTAGTAGTTTAGTTAAGTTTCACTAGCCTAGTAGAGAGGATTTATTAATCGAAATATTGTGTTAATTCAGGTAAACAGCATTACATAGTGATGTTCTCTGGATGTTCATTTTATTTCTGTTATTAAATTCTTGAACTTGAAAAGAAGCTGTCACTCTTTTATTCTATGTGTGTGCAGGTTTTGCTGTTAAAAGATCGCTAGTGCTCAAATTCATCCCTTTCAACCGTTGTCTTGATATCAGCTTAAGAGCTGATCATCACCAGACAATACTTAACAGACAGAGAGTTATTTATGAAACATTAAATAACTTTTAACAGTGTATAATTGCACAACACGGTGGTGAGCTATGTTAGTAGCTACAGCTGCCCTGGGAGAGACTGACAGAGGTTTAGAGATTCCTCCGATGCTGCCTCACTTACTGAGAATGAGGTAATCATGTTTGGAAGGATGCCAGTGATTGTATTTTTAATATAATCAATTGTATTTATATAGAAGTCATTACTGCTGAGAGCTAAGGGAATGGATGGATGACTCTGGGTAAATTTGGCAACTGTACTAAAGAGAAATCTGGGATTATTTTTATTCTCCTCTATTAATGATGAAATATATGCTGCTCTAACTCTGCAAAGGGTCTTTGCAGAGGTACAAAAGTAGACTGTTTTTCCAGATTAGGTGGAGTCCTCTAGATGTGTATAGCGCTATTTTCTCTCCAATTTCCTAACGTTGTGCTTCAAAGAATGTATCTCTAAATTAAACCAGGGAGCCAGCTTCCTGTAATTAATTACTTTCTTTTTCAAGGGGGCTACGTTGTCTAATGCAAAACGCAATGCGGATGTGACACAGTCAATAAAAGGGTCAACTTGTGAATGGGAAGAAACAATATTGCTCCCTTCTGCAGGGTATATCTGTGATACTGAGGACATAAAAAGGGGGACAGACTTCTTAAAATTTGATAAGGCATTATCTGATGAAGATCTCCTTCCTTTCCTTTGGGGGAGGAGAACTCAGTTAAATTGAACTCAAAGGTTATTAAAACTGATTTAATAGGACAGGGTTGTGAGTAAATACTGTTATTTCTTTGCAATCAATTCTATATGTCAGCACAAGGTCCAAAGTATGAAGGCAAGAGTGTGTCATTTATGTACGTTTTAAGCAAAACCTATTTAATCTAGGATTGTGTTAAAGGCTAGTGTAGCTTCTGATTTTAATGTTAGTTCCACAGAAAACAGAATTTACTCAGCTTGCCTGTGAGTCTGTGAGCCCGATGCGGCCCGCATGGATGGCTTGTCTTCTCTGTTAGAACTCCCCTCTCATTGAGTGTCCACAGGAAAAGAGATAAGAGTGTTCTCTCTGATGCTGCTCCAAACAGTTGGCAAAAGAGAGGGCCAGAAGGCTTTATGCAGTAGCCCCCCTGCTGTGAGAACAGTCACTGGGGAGGGGTGATTGCAACAGTCCCTCACATTTGTAAGATCAGCCTTAGAGACTGATCTTACATTATTTTCCTGTTGGCTGACTCCCCTACATCAGTTTCCCCAGTGTATGTCAAAAACACAAATCAAAGGGATCAGAATAGCAGATTTTTCTACAGTTTCGGACTCTTCTAGATCCCATAATTTTCTGAATGGCCATGTTTTAGTAACTGTTTTCAACAATCCATCCTATGATAAAACCACCTTCATTTTCCAGAAAGAGATTGTGTTTACTGCAGTTTAGAGACTAGTACAAGTACTAACAAGTACTTCACACAACCCAGAAACTAGTTTTCTGTGCCCTCTTAATTTTGTACAAGGTCCCAAGATTCATACAATGCATTGTGAAGAACAACTTCTTTAAATGTAAACCAGCATTCTCAGGGAACCGGGATAAAAAAAACAGTCCGAGACCTACTGATGAACTGGTCTGCAGTTAGCGCGGTCCGGTTATCGTTAGCGCGGTCTGGTTCAGTCTGCTGACCATTTGCACACAAGAGTTATCTCGGTTACCGAGCTCGGACTGGTCTCGGCTCGGTTAAAAAAGTGTAGTGTAAACGGGCCTATAGTTTTGTGTGCTTTTTCCTACCTAAAGAGACCCTGGCAGGGACAGCCCTGCGGTCAATCCAGAAGGAGACCCAGGACAGCATGACCATCAGAGTGGCAGGAAAGTATGTCTGTAGCAGAAAAAAGAAGATGTGGCGTCGTAGAGTGAAGTTGATGTACAAACGATTGTACCAGCCTAGAAAAAGGAAGATAATACAACAGAAGGGTTAGTAAAGCTAACTTTGAACTTTTGTACCATACACATTCATTAGGGTTTGTAGGTCATTATACATGTAATAAAATCGTGCTTGCTTCGCAACCTGTGCTGCTGTAGAAAGCCAGTCTGGAGGTCGTGTGAAACTTCTGAATGAGAAACTGGGATAAAGAGATTCTGTCGTCTGTGCTCAGAGATTCATCCCCACTTTTCCAGTAAAGCATCAGGTCCTCATCTGTGTAAGCATCTGAGGAACAGAAAGCACAATCAGAGCAATCAAATATTTCAGTGATAAATAAAAAAAGATAATACTGCGGGAATGTTGTGTTCGGGTTGATTTGCTGATATTAATGTTCTTCCACTCATGACACCTTACATGCAGGGTCCGAAATTAACACTCGCCAGTCGCCAAATGCGAGTAAATTTCCCGTTTGGCGAGTGAATTTCAGAGGGCTAGCTGCCACATGGCGAGTAAATGTTTGTACCAAATAAAATAAAAGTAACATAAAAATAACAAAACCCATACGATCCGTTCACAGCTCTGTCCATCCAGAGCTCAGTCTAGACCCGCCTTCTGCGGTGCTGGTTCAGCTTCTTTCACATTCAGAACCAGTCATGGCTGCACGCTGGATCAGAAAACAGATCTGCTAACCAGATACAGTCTAAAACGCCAATTAGTCTGTTTATAAGTTTCGTTCTTATTTATTCTGATTTTTTTAACTACCTGCGCTGCGGCTCTGTGCTGCGCCTCCCCCGCCCCCCCCTCTCGGAGCAAGGTGCTTTTATCAGCGGCCAGCCTTCAAAACGTGAATCGCTACGTTTAATGTCCTTCCACTCATACCAAAATGTCCCAATTAAAGTTAGTAGGAGAGTCAGTAACTGTATTTCATGCTCTTTTGTTTTTAACGACACAGAACCAGCGGTGCTTCGGTGGGCGTGGTGCGTTGCGCTTGAATTCAGGTGCGCAAAATTACGTTACATGTAACCTGTAACATCGGGGGCGCAGCGCGCGAGGGTAAAATCCAGCAGCGAGATCAGCGTAAAGACGCAGCGTGAACCCTGAGTGCTTTAAGTGTTGCAGCTGAGGGGAAAATTTTGAACCATACACAGGGGCGGTTCTGAACAGGGGGCCAACAGGGGCCTATGCCCATGTAGAACTGTTCCTGGCCCCTGTTATGGCCCCTGTACTAAAAACATGATGTTAAATTTCTTAGGATGATAAATGCTGACAAAGATAACGTGACTGACTGGTCATTTGGATCAGTTGCATTTTTTTCGTTTATGGTTTTACCCAATAATAAAATAACAAAATAATTAAAAAATAAATATAAAAAAAATAACAGTAATTAAAATCAAGCTGTTTCACGTTAAGCTCCCGCTGTATTGAGAAAAGATCAGGGGTCTGCAACCTGCAGTTCCAGAGCCACAATTGGCTCTTTGGCTTACTTAATATTTTAAACGATGAAATGTTGACCCGTTAAGTTCCCCCCTAAACATAACATAATTTCACTCTTAATTTTTATAAAAGTTGAGGTCTGGTCAAAATTAATATTTTGGCCGGTAAAAAATATGCCTGGCCGGTTGATTTTTACATCTACCGGCCAACTTGGCCGGTGAATAAAGTTAATTTCGGACACTGCTTACATGTAGGCTGATATGTTCGAATTGATTTTACCAGAGCCCATTCTTTCACATGCTGTCACCCCTAAATGGCTTGATGCAAGCTGCAAACAGGAATTCTCCTAGTTTTCTATGACAATAGCTTTCTTCTTGCCACTCTTCCATAAGCACCAGATTTATGGGGTGCACCTCTAATACTTTTCCTATCAACATACTTTCCCACCTAAGCAGTGGACCTCAACAGCTCTTTCAAAGTTATCAATGAACTTTTGGCAGCTCCTCAAATCAACCTGTTGCCATTTTCACCTGCCTGTCAGTTTAGTGGTATGTTCAAGTAAACTAACATTTCAATTTAATTTAGTTTACGTATAAAAGGCCAATTCACAACAATCACGTACTTTGAGATAGAAGTTGCAGTATTGTTATCACCTAGCCCTGGTTTTAACATTTTCCACATCTTTCTGCTTGGTTTCAGCTGGATTTATATTAGTGTAGTTAGTGGAACTTACTCACATATATCGTAGAATATTTCTACTCTGGTATCTAAGGTGCTATTAATTTAATGTAATTATGTGATTTACTACACAGGCCTTTGTATTAGCAGTACAGAACACCTACTCATTGAGCTTCAATCTCTAAACTCCATCAATTTCCTGCTGCAGAGCTGAAATGAACTAGAGCTCAACACTGACCAAAAGCAAACATTGGACAAAAATATTAACTGGCTGCAATGTTAAAAAAAAAAAAAAAAACATTTCCAGTAAGAAACAGTTTTGAGGTAACAAAATATATAAACCACAAAACGAAATATTCAGACTAATGTCTCCACCAAGAGTAATCCCTTTAAAACTCCTGAGTAGAGAAGAGTCAGTCACAGCCAGGTTCCTTTTTTTCCACGCTTCCCAAGTAGTGGAGAACGCAGGTGCCTGACCTGATGTAAGTCCCTTCATGTGGCTATTTTTCTTTTTACACAGTGGCTGAATGGCAGCAGAAACAGGATGTAGCAACAGCTGTCTGGGCAACCCCCATTTGAGTCCAAGACCAGCACCCTGTCCCTGCCTGACTGAGACTGAAGTGTGTCTACTTGTTTGTCCGAGCCCACCATCCAAAGGACTAGTAGTACGTCTTTGGAATTAGGGTTGGCAGTGGCATCCTGGGGATTGACAGGAAGGGACCTCTGCTTTGCTTGAACTGAACTGGGGAAAATACAGAGCTTCATTTGATCTTGGTGGACAGCTTTCATTGGACCCTGGAATAGGACTTGGTCTCCAACTTGTAACAATGCCCCTCCTGCCTTCCTGTCATATGCCCTTTTGCGGTGATGTGAGGCCCCACAGGAAGCGGCCAGGGCAGTTTCAGCAGCAAGCTTTACGCGTTCATAATGGTCTCTCATCCAGTCATCCAAGTTCTCAGCACAATCACCTTCGAAGTGTCCACCACTCAGCATATCCCTGGGCATCCTAGCGCCTCTTTCAAACAGGAGATAAAATGGGGTGTAGCCCGTAGATGAGTGCACGTAGCAGTTATACACCATCACAACCTGTTCAAATATAGTTAGTGGAACCCACTCACATATATGGCAGAAGAATTTTCCTGCTCTGATATCTAAGGTGTTACTATGTAGCTCCCCTCATGTGGCTATTGTTTTTACACAGCGGCTGAATGTATCTTTTTAGATGGACAATGGTATGACGCCACACACCATCTCTCTTTGTTGTTCTCCAGTCACTTGTTCACAAGCCGGTGTAGGTACCAGATCGACTCGGGGCCCTGCGGCTTCTGATGACGTCACTATATATTATTGATTTAACGTTTGCACAATTGCGCAAAACATTGTAATTGGTCTAGACAACTTACTAAAGTAATTATAGCGGGGTGTAGGTTTTATTCGAGAGCGGGATTGCGGTTTGTAAACGGACAATTTTACGAAGAAATTCTCCATTCTCCCTGCGCCTCCCGATGACGTCACCAAATTCTCCATGGGCCTTGCGCCTCCCGATGACGTCACAATATAGCAACGCCACTCAAACAAAGTACATTGAGCCCGCGGTCTGCATTTGTAACAAATCAACTTTATTTAGTTAATTTAGCGGCTTCTTTTTCTCAAAAGCTTCTGGCTTAAAGATGAACATAGAAAAATGTGAAATCTTAGCAATTCAAAATAATCAACCCACTTTAATTCATAAAAACTAGGTAAAATATTTAGGTATAATGATTAACAAGGACCACACTGGAAATGATAGAACAAATATCCAAGCCATTTCACACACAAAAAACAAAAACAAATATTTGACAGTTGACTAAATTTTTGGAAGAATATTGTTAACAAAAACAGAAGGGATAGCCAGATTAATTTATCCAGCATATATCTTAAATATACCAAATACTACAACAAAAAAATTTATCTAATTCATCAAAATTTCATCTGGAATAATAAAAAACATCAGAAAGAAACGACATAGTAATATCAGTAGAAAAAGGAGGAATAAACGTTATTGATTTTAAAGTGATGAATGCTGTGATAAAATTAAAATGGCTGAAGACTTTTATTAAAAATTAAAAGAGTTTATGGTTTATTTTCCCTTCACAACTTTTGGCAACTTTTTTTAAAAATTGGAGGAAGGAAATTTCTCTTAGGATTTAACTTTGATCCTGCAAAATTACTAATTAAATTGTCAGACTACCACAGAAGCATTCCAAAAAGATTTCATGCCTCGATTAAGTTACTGGAAAATAAACGTAAATTAACAAAATAAAATGTATTTGTAACAAATGGAGACCGCGGGCATAATGTAGTTTGTTTGAGTGGAGTTGCCATATATTGACATCATGGGGAAGCGCCCGAGCTGATCTGACCACCCGAGTCGATCTGGTACCTACACCGGGCCGGCCGCACATGTCCATGTGAATATCTACCACTCAGGGCTACTACACCAACAGAACAGTGTAGTAGTAGCAAAATGGTGGCTCAAAGTGCTTTCTTGCTTACACCTTTAGAAAGTTACGAGTTACTTCTTCACTAGACATGTTCCTCTGAGAAGTGATGCTAATGCAAATATGCGCATACAAGACAACGGGTGAGAAGGGGAGGGGAAAGATGGGGGGCGGGGTTGCAGCTGAAGAGGAGGTAGAGGCATGGCTTTTATCACATCTTGTTTTGGTTAACAGTGCTAAACAACCCACCTAGTGTTGAAATTCCATGCCCAATCATATAAGCATGCCAATCAGAATTGCAATTGTCATGTTCAAGTTATTCCGAATGAGGCAAACTGACCCGAGTGCGCATATGCACCCGACTTAAACGTGATGTATTTTCACATAGTTGAGTGGCGGAAATATGTCAGGAAGAAAAACTGTTGGGGCTCCCAATAAAAACTTTCTGTTCGAAAAAATAAAATAGCTCAAAATTGTTATTTTTTCAGTAATAAATAACAATTTAAACCAGGGGCTCGAAAGACTCGTACAATACTGCTTTCTTTACTATGTTTTGTTGATCAGCAAAGACGGAATGTCTTCTTCTTCTGTGTGTTTTTTTAGGGGAATTTGTTAACTGCACATGTCAGAGTGATGCGATTCTTAATAAAGTCAGGTGCATAGGCACGCATATTATGATCAGATCAATTCATTGTGTGCCCATATAAACAGTAAAATCCGATTGTTTTTTGTTTTTTAATCTGAATACATTTCCATACGATCGGGAAATTTTGTGCATGTAAACATAGCTAATGACACTAGCCAGAAGCTGCAAAGGAAAGAGCACAACGGTACAGTTAACACCCAGAAGTTCCTATATCTTCTTATCTAAAATTCTTGAGAAAGTCGTTGCTAATCAACTTTGTGAACATTTACAAAGTAATGACCTACTTGAGGAGTTTCAGTCAGGCTTCAGAGCTCATCATAGCACTGAAACAGCACTGGTGAATGTCACTAATGATATTCTCCTGGCCTCAGATAATGGACTTATCTGTCTGTTAGATCTCAGTCCTGCATTTGATACAGTTGATCCCAATAATCTCCTAGAAAGACTTGAACCTACTGTAGGGATTAAGGGGAAAGCATTAGGCTGGTTTAAATCTTAAATCTGTTCACGTTAATAATAAATCTTTTTAAACTCTAGGGTCACTTGTAGAGTACCACAGGGTTCAGTCCTTGGGCCAATTCTCTTTACTATATATATGCTTCCGATTGGCAAAATTATCAGACAGCATGGGATTAATTTCCACTGTTATGCTGATGACACTCAGCTATATTTATCCATAAATCCTGATGAATCCAATCAATTACTTTGACTACAGACATTTCTTGATGACACCAAAAGCTGGATCACTTTAAATTCCCTGCATTTAAATTCTGACAAGACAGAAGTTGTAATATTTGGACCAAAGCCCTCAAAAAATAAACTTCTTAATCAATCACTTAATCAGGATGGCATTAACTTTGCCTCTGGTAATAACGTAAAAAATCTTGGTGTTATTTTTGACCAAGACATGTCATTTAAATCCCATATTAAATAGGTTTTTTTCACCTCTGGAATATTGCCAAAATTAGATATATTCTGCCCAGGGGTGATGCTGAAAAACTAGTCCATGCATTTGTTACTTCAAGGCTGGACTATTGTAATTTATTACTATCAGGAAGTCCACAAAAAGCAGTTTAATGTCTTTTTATTTATTTATTTATTTATTTGACAGGGACAGTACAATTAAACATTGCAACCAAACAGGTGGCCGATGTCCAAGTACATAAGGCTTGTAGCCATGGGCTAATTTGCAGCCTTCGTCCCTGGTTAGGCTTTTAAAAGGTGTAAGTATTACGGGGAGGAGGTTAGTAAAAACACACAAATACATAAAAAACAAGAAAAGTTAAAAGAAACAATACAGTACAAGCCAGTTTAGTGTTCACACTTTTGATTGTCTTTGAGCCATTTTTTCAATCTTGTGGAGAAAAGTTTAACATCAGTCTGTGACTTAAGCTCCAGAGGCAAAGAGTTCCATAAATGTGATGCTTTCACTGAGAAGGCGGACTGACCCATAGATGTCCGACATCTTTTAATCCTGCAGTTCCCACTAGCTCCAGCTCTTGTCCTGATTCCTTCATTTGCATACTTTAAAACAAATGTACAGATTACTTCAGGGGCAAGACCATTAAGGCATTTAAAAATAGCTTTTAAAAATGAGAAATTTATAAAATTGTCAAATGTCATCATGTTGTATTTTTTAATAATTTTGCAGTGATGCCACTTTACCGGTTTTTGATCGAATATTTTTAGTGCTTGTTTGTAAAGTGAGAGTAAAGGTTTTAAAACAGACTTTGTGGCCTGGGCCCAAACGATGGAGCAATAAGACATATGGGATAAAATCATTGCATGTAAATATACTTGTGCAGCTTGATTTGATACACATGGTCGAATCATTCGAAAGCAATTTATATTTGTCTTTATAGTTTTCGTCATTTTCTTAATATGGGCATCAAATTTCAATTTTTAATCTACAACTACCCCCAGATACTTAAATTCACCAGCCGGCTTTATTTCATGTTGATTAATAATTATTTTGAGTTCATTGTTTGTAATTTTCTTAAGGGAGAAACACATGGAGACAGTCTTGGTGTAATTCAGAGTTAAGCAGTTATTTTGGAGCCACTCTGATAAGATGCACAACTGTCTGTTTAAAAGATCAGAGGCCTTTTCAGGTGTGTCTGCTGTCACATAAATTATTGTATCATCTGCATACATTTGACAGATGGCATCTTTGCAGATGTTTGGGATATCATTTATGTACAAACAGAAAAGTAATGGGCCCAAAATGGACCCCTGTGGTACACCCACATTACATTTTTGGATCCCAGATTTGACGCCATAAATTTTAACGCACTGATGTCGTTGCTCAAGATAAGATTTAAACCAACTTAGCTTCAGCTGATCCAAAATGCTGCAGCAAGAGATCTGATGAAAATCAACAAGGGGTATCATATTTCCTCTATTTTAGCCTCCCTTCATTGGTGTCCTGTTGAAGAATTTTAAATTATATTCCTGATTTAACAGGAAGCCATGTGTAAAGCCCTAACATATATCAGAGCTCTGGTTACCCCGTATGTTCCTAACAGAGCACTTTGCTCTCAGACTGCATGTCTACTGGTGATTCCTAGAGTCTCTAAAAGTAGAACGGGAGGCAGATCCTTTAGTTATCAGGCTCCTCTCCTGTGGAACCAACTCCCTGTTTTGGTCCGTGAGGCAGTCGCCCTGTCTACTTTTAAGACTAAGCTTAAAACTTTCCTTTTTGACAAAGCTTATAGTGGAGTGGCTTATGTTACGCTGAACTTTCTCTGCAGTTATGCTACTATAGGCTTAGGCTACTGGAGGACATCAGGGTCTATTTTTCTTTTCTCACTCTACTGAGTTCTACTGTTTTCCAATTTGCATTGCTTGTTGTCATTTCAGCTTTTAACTTTTTGTTCTCTATTTTTTTCTTCATAGTAGGTACACCTGGTCAGGCGTTCTGTTAGCTGTGACATCATCCAGGGATACAGATCACCCGCTATTACCATCTAATGTAGAACAGATTACTGGATCAATGTGTGCTTCTGCGCTCTTTTGTCTCTCTTATTGTGTTTCTGCTTTGTCTTCTCTAACCCCCAGTCGGTCGAGGCAGATGACCGTTGATACTGAGTCTGGTTTTGCTGGAGGTTTTACCTTCCCGTTAATTGGGAGTTTTTCTTTCCACTGTCACTTCATGCTTGCTCAGTATGAGGGATTGCTGCAAAGCCATGGACAATGCAGACGACACTCCCTGTGGCTCTACGCCTTTCCAGGAGTGAACGCTGCTTGTCAGAACTTTGATGCAATCAACCGGTTCCCTTATATGGGACATTTTTATGACCAATCTGTATAATCTGACCCAATCTGTATAATCTGATTGATTTTTATTTTGTAAAGAGCCTTGAGATGTTTCATGAATTGGTGCTATATAAATAAAATTCAATTGAATTTAATTGAATTGAATGGTTACACCTTAGTCCTCTTACTTATTTTGTAAAGCACTGTAGATGTTCTGCCCATCAATACAGAAAATAATAAAAAAAATGATAGTAGTTCCACTGTTTAACTGATGATGTTACCAGTAACTACACCATCATTCATCTTCAGAAGAAATTATCACATAATAAAGGTGAAAGAAAGATTAAACTGAATAAACTATGTTCAGCAAAGGAACAAGGAGAATTTGATTCACCAGATTCAATTCTATACAGGTTATGACTTTAAGTGAAGTTAAGCATGGACATGGACAGATAACAGGCTCAATGGATATTGAGAAAGAGCTACAGTATGTTACCTAATTAGTCTGATTGAGAAAAGGTCTCAACGGGATAACTTAACGAACCTGATCCTTGTCCACTCTAAGGATGTTAATAAAATCCATAAGATGCCATGTAGAACTACAGCTCAATGTAGTTTAACCCTTTCCATTTATATTGGTGTGAAAAATCAGTGTACTGAAAACAGTGGCTGTCATGTGCTGTCAGCCATAGGGGATATAAATCTAAACAAAATTTGCCAGTCCTAAACTACAAAAATGATTTCGCAGAGATATTTGACAAGAAAAATGGCTGCTTATCTTGGCAAACTGTAGAAAATACAGAAATGAAGCAAGAAGAAAAATTCACTCAATACAAGATCATCTAGTGATATGACCACACCCTGGTGATCTTGCACAGAATAAAACCAGTGAATGATCATTTATACATTTTATGTTGGAATATAACTTAGTAGCCCCCTTATGAATGAAAATGGTGAAAGGACAACACTCCCCAGGCTTCTGCAATACTGGAAATATCATGGAAACCATAATGTCATCATAGTTGCTGCTATCAGCATCATCCTGAAGCACAGGAAAGCAGGTATACCCACAGATTTAAGACAACAGATTGATGTCATGGTGGAAACATCCTATAATTTTAAACAGACTGAAGCATGGTGCAGTGGACAGAGAGAATCCTTGGTATTATCTTTGGACAGGTATGTCCGCTGAAGGGAATTTATTGGAAGGTGCTGGTCTCTCTTTGTACATTATGGACCTTTATTGCGGTTATTTTTACACTGACACATCTGTAAATGACTCGATCCCCTTTCTTGCATATTACTTTTCTTCCTACATTTTAATCTATTTCTTTCTTACTCTCTTTCTTTGCCAGTTCCTTTAAAATTACATTTTACATCAAATGTTGCAGGAACCCTATGCTGGAACAGGAATTAGTGTCTTCTAGTCCTGTACACTTTTGAAGATATGATTTTATTTAATACAAATCCTTCTAGGTGTCAAAGTTGTCAGTGGAAGTCCTGTCAGACTGGAAGCCCCTTCTGTTAAAGTGTAAAGGTTAGCATAATTGGGAGTAAGTAGCTATGAAACTTTGCAAGATGCAGGAAATGCTTTCAGTGTTAAATAACATCCATCCGTTGTCTAAACCTGCTTATCTGTGTATGATTGCAGGGGTCTGGTGCCTATCTCCAGTTGTCATCGGATCAAATACCTTTACAGTAAAATTTTATCCACTGGATATATCTTAATAGCACAAAAGGAATTTCAGAAGAGTGACTGAGGAAGCACTGGATCTTTAGAATGCAAAGTGGAATTACATAGACCGGTGCCTTATTGCAGTCTTAGATTGTTGAATCAATTTAGTGTGGTTGATTAATGCAAGCTGTTTTCAAATGCCCCTAGCCACTCATAAGAAGCAAAAACTAACAAAAGGGTGTAAAAATCAGCATTTATGAAACTTACAGCTCTCCAGCTCCAATGTGCATGTCTGAGAGTCCAGGGGGAAACGACTAAAATCCATGTTGCAAGCAGCAGTAACTGTTACCCTGTGGGATAAAGAAATGACAGTGTAAAGCCCATCAGCTCAAAGCAGGCTGCACGAGAGCCTGCCAAGTTGGATTTAGTTGTTGCCCTCACCTCAGGCTGTACAGAACATGCCCATCTGGGAAGACCCTCAGCATAATGTTGTCAGTGGTGGTGTCATGGATGAAGGACCTCTTAGAATGGACAAAGAACACATCGGGGACCCATATTTTTTTCACCAGACGCCCGTCAAATGTCATGCTCTTATTAGTGGCGCTTGGAAAAGCCAACCTTTCGTCCTTCCAATAGTGCCTTAGATACAGAGTCATGGTGAAGTCCTAAGGGAGAGAAACGTGTCAGTGGGGGATGAGTTTGGGAACTGACAGATTCAGGATTAAGTGTCACTATAAGGACTCAACTTGCTTCCATTCTCTACTTTATTATATTTGTCTAGGATTACAGCAGTTTGACCCGTGCCAGCTGGATTATTTGGTTATGTCAGGACCAACTGCACATGCTCTACAGAAGTGTGAGACATATGTTAACTGAATCATCTAACTGGCCATGGTTTCAATTGATTCAAGCATGTTGGAGTCCTGTCACCTAATTTTACCCTGCTACAATGCATCTGGAAGATGTCCTGCTCAAACACTGCTGCCCTGTGTGATGGATCGCTCACTATCCCATTCTCCTCGTGGCATTACATAACACCAGATCACTTTGAAATAATGGCTACAGCAGTGCATTGTACTATTGGCAAGCACCAGAAAAGAACCCTTGCTATTGCAATAGAGGAGATAATGGTAATTTCTCAACAGAACAGAAAACTCTCAGGACTCAGCCAGCAGGGCCGTGCAGCTTGCTGCCGGCTCTGCTGCCTCAGACTCTTTCCACAGGTGTTCGAGGTTGACTGGTGGGCGGAGCCCACACACCTGCGGGCAGTTAAGCAGCATCGGGTGGCACTACTTAAACACCACGCAGACAGCGAGTGGACGCCAGATTGTTAACGTTGTGGTATGCAGACAAGCCTTGGCCTCTCGTTCTCTGTGTCTACCAGAAGAACTAACCACTCACCTCTGTGTCTCCCAGGTACCTCCTCGTGTCAGTCCTCCTCCTCTCGTGACCCCGTGAAGTCTCTTGTGGCAGAAGTTCCATGCATCGTCATCCTCCGTCTGTTGTTGGTCTCTCCTGCTAACCTCCTGGTTCCTCCTGAGTCGTTTCCCTTCCCCTGGACCCCTGCCGTCTCCGGATAGTCATCTGGTTCCTCTCGCTGTCCTGGACATCTGGATTCCCCGGTGCTGCTCGGACCTGGCCCCACCTTTGACCCGCTGGTCTCCCGGACACCTGTGGGTACCATCACATGGCTGGCGCTGAGTCCCCACTGCTTCCTCCCCAGTCGGCTCTCCATCCGCCAAGTGGTAAGCTTGCGTCCAGCAGTACATCCAGCTCAGTCAGATCAGCACCTCCTCCCGTTTACCGAGTTAACCACTGTCTCGTTCCCTCCCAGTGATCGATCCGGTTTCCTGATCCCTGACCGTCGCCTGAAGCTGCCTCCGCTGAGGCAGAATCCTCCCGTTTCCTGGGTCTTAAATAAAACCTTTAAACTTTACCTGTCTCTCCCGAGTGTGCTTCTGCATGTGGGCAAGATACATAAAGCCAACCATGACAGAAGAACAATCTGGCCAAAATTACCCAGCAAGCACACTCGGGCAGACTATAACAGCACAACAGGACCGTATTAGAGGTTTGGAATCTTAACCAAGCAGATGAACCAACTCTTAGGTATCGTTAGCAATAACCAGCAACCGGTTGCTTCCGTGTCACCTGACCGCGCCCCCGAGCCTTCGTCACCTCCCTCGCCTGAGTTTGAGCGTGAAACGTCATCACCTTCTCCGGAGAAATACTCCGGAGAGACTTGTGATTGTGGTGGTTTCCTGTTCCAGTGTTCCCTAGTTTTTAATCGTGCACCTTGAACTTTCTCCCAAGATCACACTAAGATCTCTTACGTTCTCCGGTTATTGACGGGCAGAGCTCTTAGATGGGCCGAAGCCCATTTCACTAGTAGCCAGCAGTTCGGCTGCACTTTTGATGAATTTGTGTCTGAGTTTCGCTCTGTGTTCGCCGCCGAGTCAGATGAGTCCCAGGACGCACAGCGGCTCCTCACCGTACGTCAGCGGGGTAGACAGGTGGCAGATTACGCCATAGAGTTCCGCACAGTGGCGGCGGCGGGCTGGGAACAACGAGCTTTAAAATCAGTTTTCTTTCAGTCCCTGGATGATTCTCTAAAGGATGAACTGGCGCGTGTAGAACAGCCAGATTCACTCAATGAAAGCATAGCCCTGGCTGTGCGTTTAGATAACAGTTTACGAGCGCGTGGGAGAGGCCGCCCAGCAGGACCGCCGTTTGTCTGGCCGGCTCCTATCGAGCGGACCCCCGCTCGTTTCGCCGCGCCCACTGCACCGCCTCCCTCTCCACCCGAACCAATGCAGCTGGGGCGTGTTGGACTTGCGCCAGACGAGAGGCAGCGGCGTATGAGTTCTAGACTCTGCATTTATTGCACCTCAGCGGAGCACTTCATTAAGAACTGTCCTGAGCGGCCCAAAGAGTCGGTCCGTCGGCTGTAGAGGAGGAGCCGGCGGATCAAACTGAGTCTTTCCCATCATCTCCTCCACGTTTGTGTTTACCCGCTGCTGTCGTTTCCGGCCGGGAAACCTTTAAGGTGTCAGCTCTAGTCGACCCATCATTAGTCCAGCAGGCTAATTTAAACAGTGGCGTTAGAGCTACTTCTCCAGGTTTCTGCTCTGAACGGAGGCATCCTGCCCCGTATCACACGCCGCACATTGCCCTTTGAGTTGCTGGTATCGGGTAATCACCGGGAACAGGTCACGTTTTTAGTCTTTCCCATTAAGCAGGCCCTTTTGGAACTTGGATTCCCGTGTTTACAGCATCATAACCCCCAGATTAACTGGACGGACCGTCGAGTTGAATCATGGTCACCCAGTTGTCATGCTAGTTGCCTAAAATCAGCAGCACCTTCGTCATCTTCTTTCACACCTACCTGCGTCCAGGTTGATCCCGAGGTATTAAGATTAGTTCCTCCCGACTACCACGACCTTGGACAGGTTTTCAGTAAGGCTCAGGCCAGCTCACTCCCACCGCACCGTCCCTATGACTGTGCGATTGACCTCTTACCTGGCGCCCCGTTGCCGTCTAGCCGCCTATATAACATCTCGCAGAACGAGCGCCAGGCGCTAGAGAGTTACATTAAGGATCGTTATCAGCAGGGCTCATCCGTGCCTCGTCTTCTCCACTAGGGGCAGGGTTCTTTTTTGTCGGGAAGAAGGACGGTTCCCTTCGCCCATTCATCGACTACAGAGGTTTAAACGCGATCACGGTCAAGAATAAATATCCGCTCCCACTCCTTTCATCCGCACTTGAGCCAGTTCAGTCAGCCACCATCTTTACTAAGCTGGATCTACGCAATGCTTATCACTTGGTGCGGATCCGCCGGGGAGATGAGTGGAAGACAGCGTTTAAGACTCCACTCAGTCATTTTGAATATCTGGTCATGCCTTTCAGCTTATGTAACGCTCCCGCAGTCTTCCAGTCCCTAGTAAATGACATCCTCTGTGATTACCTGAACCAGTTCATGTTTGTGTACCTTAATGACATCTTCATCTACTCCCGCAGTCCCTCCGAGCACCTGAAGCATGTCCGCCTCGTCCTCCAGCGCCTACTAGAGAACAAACTTTATGTCAAAGCCGAAAAGTGCGAGTTCCACAAGCCCTCTGTTGCATTCCTTGGCCTCATCCTGGAAGGGGGGCGGGTCCGATCTGATCCGGAGAAGATTCGAGCTGTGCTCGACTGGCCTGTACCCAGAACTCGTAGGGACCTACAGAGGTTCTTAGGATTTGCAAACTTTTATAGATGCTTCATCCGCGGGTACAGCCAGATAGCCGCACCCCTCCATGCACTTACCTCCGTCAAAGTCCCCTTCATCTGGAATCCCGAAGCCCAGTTAGCATTCACCAGCCTTAAAAACAGATTCTCCAGTGCCCCGATCTTGATCTACCCAGATCGATCCAAACAGTTTGTAGTAGAGATTGACGCCTCTGATACAGGGGTAGGAGCCGTGCTGTCCCAGGTGTCCGGTGAAGATCAGAAACTCCACCTGACGCTTTCTTCTCCAGGCGGCTGTCTTTGGCAGAGAGGAATTACGATGTCGGAGACAGAGAGCTACTAGCCATCAAGCTCGCCCTGGAGGAGTGGCGTCACTGGTTGGAGGGGTCCGAGCAGCCCATCCTCATCTGGACCGATCATAAGAACCTCGCCTACATCCAAACCGCCAAGAGACTTAACTTCTCCCGATTTAACATCACCATCTCTTACCGTCCCGGCTCCAAGAATATCAAACCTGACGCCCTCTCCCGCCAGTACTCCGCTCCCTACTCAGAGAAGGAACCGGCCACCATCATTTCCCCGTACTGTGTTCTCGGTGCTCTCCAGTGGGAGGTACAGGATCACATCACACAAGCACCCCCCTCAGACCCAGACCCGGGAACAGCTCCACCTAATCGCACCTACGTCCCTGCCCCTGTCAGATCTCATGTCATTCAGTCGGCTCACGCCAAAAAGTTCTCCTTACACCCTGGTATCCATCGCACTCAAACCCTCCTAGCCCGAAGTTTCTGGTGGCCAACAATGTTCCAAGATGTCAAGCAATATGTCCTCTCGTGTCCCACTTGTGCACAAAACAAACCCTCCAATAGACCACCTGCTGGCCTCCTACAACCACTACCCATCCCAGAACGCCCTTGGTCACACATTGCACTCGACTTCGTCACTGGACTCCCCTCGTCTCAAGGCATGTCAGTTATCCTCACTGTCATCAACCGATTCTTCAAAGCCTGCCATCTCATCGCACTCCGTAAGCTCCCCTCTGCTCTCCTCACGGCCCAGCTCCTGGTTTAACACGTGTTCCGCCTCCACGGAATACCCCGGGAGATTCTGTCTGACAGTGGTTCACAGTTCATCTCGCGGGTGTGGAGATGAACTGGCCCTTGGGGCCCGGTACTCTCTGACCTCTGGCTACTACCCGCAGACCAATGGTCAGACAGAGCGGATGAACCAGGAGCTGGAGACCGCCCTCCGTTGCCTCACCTCTCAGAAACCCACAGATTGGAACAAGTACCTTCCTTGGATTGAGTATGCCCATAACAGTCATGTTTCTACCGCCACTGGACTCTCCCCCTTCGAGGTTTCCCAAGGTTATCAGCCCCCACTCTTGCCCGACAACAACCAACAGATCGCCGTCTCCTCCGTCCACGAACACATCACCCGTTGCAAACATTTCTGGACTCAAACCATCCCAGCACTCCAAAACACTGCCGAGCAGAAACGCCGATTCACTGACCAGAGGCGGGTCCCAGCCCCCACCTACCACCCCGGTCAGCGTGTCTGGCTCTCCACCCGAGACCTTCCCTCCCGAGCTGCCTCTCGTAAGTTCTTACCCCGCTTCTCTGGACCCTATGAGATCACCGTCCGTCTCCGGACGGTGGTGGGGCTGATTTTTTGTTTTTTCAACTTTTAACTTTTTGTTCTTTGTCATTTTTCTCTTCATAGTAGGTACACCTGGTCTGGTGTTCTGTTAGCTGTGACATCATCCAGGGGACACAGATAATCTGCTATTACCATATAATATAGAAAGGTTTCCTGGATCAATGTGTGCTTCTGTGCTTTTGTGTCTCTGCTCTGTCTTCTCTAATCCTCAGTTGGTCAAAGCAGATGATCGTTCACACTGAATCTGGTTCTGCTGGAGGTTTTCCTCCCTGTTAAAGAGGAGTTTTTTCTTCTCCACTGTCAGCTCATGCATGGTCACTTTGAGGGATTGCTGTAAAGCCATCGACATTGTTGATGACTGTCCACTGTGGTTCTTCGCTCTTTCAAGAGGAGTGAATGCTGGCTTGTCAAGACTTGATGCAATCTACTTGGTTTCCTTAGATAGGAAACGTTTTGACTAGTCTGCATAATTTGATTGAATTTGACTTTGTAAAAAGCCTTGGCATGATATGTGTTGTGAATTGGTGCTGTATAAATAAAATTGAATTGAACTGAATTGAAAATTCGACTCAATATTTAGCTCTCCGGGTACAGAGCCCATTACAAACTATGTTCTTGAATGTTTACAGGCCTCCTAATTCAAAATCAAACTTTTAAATTAATTTAAGACCTCCTATCTGTGATATGTGTTGATTATGAGTGTTTAATTATTGTCGGAGACATTAACTTTCATGTTGACAACCCTGAAGACAGAGGTGCAAAACTGTGTGACACACTTTGGGTTAAACTTAACATGGCAATGTACAAACAGGGACATATTTTGAACTTGATCATCACTAAGGGTCTAAATATTTCCAAAGTCAATGTAACTGATGTTGCCCTATCTGATCACTTTTCTGTTATCTTTGAAAGCATCATTTCTAATGACTCATTTCGCCAAAGGGACATCATAAGAAAATACACCTTTAAGGACATTGTGCTGTAACTCAGGAGATTAACTCATAGATAACTTTCAGACTTCATTGATTGCATTGCTCCAATTAAAGTAAAGATTTTTTGTGGGAAGAAAAAATCTCAGTGGAGAAGTGCTTCAGCAGTTAGTAGTGAACAAAGTGGTTGTCAAAAAGGTTTGTCGTGCCAATGTCAATGTACCTTAAATCGCCAAAATAGTGCATTTTGAGTCGCTAGAATTGCCTCTGTGAACTCGCTTAGCATCACCTTGTGGCACGTCGCTCCTGTGTGGCACCTATGCATAGGGATATCATGTAAATCCATCGCTCAGCCTGACACATTCGTGCTCAATATGAATGCACCTTAAGAGGTATGTGACTTGCAGCCAGCGTGGATATGTTCATCTGTTAACATGGGAGACCACAATATTTCTACAACAACCATGACCTCCCACAAACACCAAGGGCTACATTTGTCTTCTCACCAGTAATAAATAAATAGCTGTTGTGAAGCTGGTTTTACGTGTTATGTTGTTTTAATATGTGTTAAAATTACTCAGAGTTCTTGATTGCTAGGTTTTTCTATGACTATTGCTACCTTCAGAAGTTTTCTGATAACTCAGCAATAGTTGGCTGCATTGAAAAGGGTGATGAGAGTAAATATAGGACTGTGGTGGGCAACTTTGTCACTTGGAGTGAGCTGAACCATCTGCAGCTCAACCTGACAAAGACTAAGGAGCTAATAGTGGATCTGAGGAAGACAAAAACACCTGTGAGCCCTCTTTCTATCCAGAGGGTCCCTGTTGACACTGTGGAGAAGTATAAGTATCTGGGAGTGTACTTTAATAATAAGCTGGACTGGACTAGAAACACCGAGGCGGTCTACAAAAAGGGCCAAAGCCTTTTTACTGAGGAGGCTGAGGTCTGCGGGACGATGCTGAGGATGTTTTAGGAGTCTGTTGCTGCCAGTACGGTCTTCTTTGCTATCACATGCTGTGCAGTGGACTGAGGGTTGCAGACAACAACGGACTAAACAAATTGATCAGGAGGGCCGGTGATGTCGTGGGAGAGGAGCTGCACACTGTGATGACCGTGGCAGAGAGGAGGATGCTGTCCAGGCTTCAGTCCATCTTAGACAATGTCTCACACCCCCTCTACAACACACAGGCCCACCAGAGGAGCTCCTTCAGCAGAAGACTCCTCTTACCCAGATGCACCACGGAGCACCACAGGAAATCATTCTTGCCTGTGGTCATCAATCTCTACAACGCCTCCCTCAGTGATTTAGACAGCCCCCTCTGTAATTGACATTTATTAATTCTTTGCACTGTTCTTGCACAACGTCACTATCACTTTATTTTGGATCTATAACTATATATAAATATCTCTCTCTCTCTCTCTATATATCTATATATATATATATATATCTATATATATCTATATATATATATATCTATATATATCTATATATATATCTATATATATATCTATATATAGATATATATATATATATATATATATATATATATATATATATATATATATATATATATATATATATATATATATATATATAGAGAGAGAGAGAGAGAGAGAGAGAGAGATATATATAGAGATAAATGTTTGTATATCTGCATATCTGGAGCGTGTAACGAAAGTTATTACTGAATAGCTCATAATATTGCAAGCAATTCCCCTGTATATAATGAAAGTCCATAATTTATTCTTTTTCCAATTTTGTTATTAAGCTTAGGTACAATCTCAGCTACTCTAACTTTATTTAATATATTTTTTAGAAGCATCTGTGTAGATTTGAACATAACTGTGATATTTATTAACATAATTCTGTACTGTATGTGAATTTATAATGAATTCCTTATCGATATTTCTCATTTACAAGTTAGGTTAATGAGGAAAAACTGGACAATGTAGCATGAGTTTAATAAAAAACAGCAAAGGATTATGACTCAGCATCCAGCAACATTCTGCTTTAATGTCATTAACAGCATAACAGCAGTTATAGTCTAAAATCATTCATGGTTCTTCCTTCTGTTTCAAATCAATTAAATCCACAACCTCGGGATCCAAATTAAACATAATCCTCACATGCCCTTACAAAAACAAGCTTATACAACATCGTTTTAGATCCAGTTTATAAACAGAACAGAAGGCTGGTTCAATTACATCACTCAAACCTATTTTAATTTATTCCAACATTCAGCAAAATACGTGTTTCTCGAAAATGAGCTTGTGTTTCCCTTCAATTCCATTCAATTCAGAATACTTTTTTAATCCTAAAGAGAAATTAAATGCTGGTATGACTCATGTTATAGGAGTTTCTTCAACAAGTTGTAGATGCTGATGGCTGCAGACAGGAAGGGTTTCCTGTAATGGTCTTCCAATGTCTTCCAGCGGATCTGGAGAAGCCTCTGACTAAAGACACTCTGTTGTTGTAGGCTCAGGGTTGTCTGTAGTGTTCTTCATTTTATGAAAAGTTCTTGTTTGCAAGATCATCGCTAGAGAAGTCCCCAGAACTTTCCTTATTAAGTTAGTTGTTCTGATGCTGTTACCCCGACAGATGATGGCAAAGGAGATCACACTTTCCCCAGCAGACCAGATGCCCTCCTGAAATTTTCCATCCATCCATCCATCCATCTTCTAACACGTCTATCCCTTGTGGGATCGCAAGGGGTGCTGGTGCTTATCTCCAGCTGTCAATGGGCGCGAGGTGGGGACACCCTGGACAGTTCGGCAGTCTATTGCAGTCCTGAAAATATCTTTGGGTTTTTTCCTTACAGTGTATAGTTTCTGGGAAAAGGTAGCATTTCTGGATGTAAAAGCCTATATTATCTTGCCTCCCCTCCACACCCCATATACACAGGCCCCTCCATGTGCCTCTGTCAATGTAAATTCACTGTGCGCAAAATAGACAGGTTGAGAGACACACAGGTGCAGTACTTTAACGCCTCTTCTCTCCTCCTCTGTCTATAGAGCCCTGGGCAATTAACAATTCAAGTAACAAGCAAAACGAGTGAGTTTACTCATGTCTGTAATCATTGTACAGATAATTTATTTGTGGACTTCAGCTCCGCCTTCAACACTGTGCTACCAGATTTGCGGGTCCTAAAGCTGCACAACCTGGAATTATCTTCACCGTTCTGCTCCAGGATCAGTGACTTCCTCACCAACAGGCTGCAGGTGGTGAAGATTGGGAAAAACACATCTGCCCCACTGATCCTCAACACTGGAACACCACAGGGTTGCGTCCTCAGCCCTGCTCTCTTCACTCTCCTCACATACGGCTGCTCTGCTCTGCACCCCACCTCAGTTTGCGGATGACGCCACTGCGGTGGGTCTCATATGCAACAATGAAGAGGCCCACAACAGAGAGGAGGTCCGCAATGCGGTACCGCGCGCGAGCTATTTTTAGAAACACAACGTCACAATGACGTCACATCACGTGGTACGCAGTGGGGCAAACTTTTGAAACCCGCCGCTGCTTTGCTTTAAAAGAGACATGCGTTAGCCTAGGTTTTACTCTGTAAACGACTGCTTTTTCCAAATCTAAGACCATGGTTTTTAAACATTGTTGCTATGGAACGGGCAACAGCGACTCGAGTTACGCTGATCGGCCGCATATGAAGGATGTTTTCTTCAAGACTGCCAAGGAGAAATGTGTGTGCTTGGTACACCGGGGCGGTCGGCCTACACAACAGTTCAACCCGGAAAAAGTTACCAAATTCAAGTACATATGTAGCAAGCATTTTGTCGGAGGAAAGGGCCCAACCGAAGAACATCCTGACCCAATTCCAGCGACATCAAGTCAAGGTAAGAGTATTTTGGTGGCCGACATGTTAATAAAGTAGCGCCTGCTACCATGACAGCATATAGGCTATCATGGTAGCAGGCGCTAACATGATAGCCTGCTACCAGGCTTACTCAAAAACATTTCAAATGAGACAAACATTAAACATATACCCATTCCTGGACGGTGATTGCAAACAACAACAACAAAAAAAACGGCCGACACTGCCATGATCGCCGCGCAGGAAAAAAAAACAAAGCTTACCGTTCATCAACTCGGCCAGTTTTCCAGTTTTTTTAAGCCCTCGAACCTCAAGCCATCGTTTGAGCTGAAGGTTGGTGTGTTCTTCGACAGTTCGGCCAGTAATCCGTGCGCTTGGGACATCGTCTTGGGAAAGTTTAACGGCTGTAAAGTCGGTCAGATCGCTGGTTCTGTTGCGCTTGTAATAGCTGGGTTATCCGTGCTTTCTCTCCTGTATGCCCTACCTAAGCGGCAAAAGGGGCGTTGCTCTTGAGACGGTGACGTCACGTGCGCGGTACCGCATTTGACACAGTGGTGCTCCAACAACCTGATCCTGAACAACAACAATACCAAGGAGCTGGTGAAGATTCTTAGATATCCAGGTCATGGTCATTCCAAAAAAAGTAAAAAAAAAAAAACAACAACTGGACTTTCTTTTCCGAAGTTTGAAGACATTTTGCTTCCCATCCAGAAAGCTTTCTCAATTCAAATGTCTGGAGTAATGTGGAGTTCTAAGCATTATAGTATTGCCCAAAAAGGCCTTGTTATGGCTTAGATAACCTGCAAATTAAACCAAAACTGGTCCACCCCTTTGCAATAGGGAGTCGTTAGGGTCATCGTTGGCCTGGCTTACAGGGGAAATGTTGTGATCACCTGTATGGAGGTGAGAATTGAGGTGAAAATTGGAAGAAATCAAACCAATTGCTGTGTTGTAAGTGTTTAAAAGTTTAAACCTGACTCCTCCTCCTCTGTTTAAGGTTGTTTTTTCTCTCTTAACGTAGATGGCTTCATGCCCCTTTCGAACCATTTGTCTGCTTTGTTCAAAATGTGAACATTTTGGTCCTCAAAAGAGTGTCCTTCATCCTTGAGGTGTAGGTGGACAGCAGAGTCTTGTCCTGAGGAGGTAGCTCTCCTGTGTGGAGCCATGCGTCTGTAGAGAGGTCGTTTGGTTTCTCCAGTATAAAGATCAGAACATTCCTCACTGCACTGAACTGCATACACCACTCCGCTGAGCGGAGTGTATGATTTATACAGGTGGTGTATCTAGATTGTTTACGCTGCATGAGTCCAGAAAATGGCCAGGCTTGTTGCCACAGATTCGACCCGCCCAGGCAATGCACTGTCTGTCCCACCTCCATCAGGTAAAGACTTCAGAAACAATAAATCAAAAATTAATAGACTTGAAAACAACTTCTTTCCCAAAGCTGTGAGGGCTATCATCCCCTGCTGAAAATCTATAAACCACCAGCCAAGTTCATAGTCTATTAATTGTTACAAACATACCACTGGTTCCACATGATCTTGACCCGACGAGAATTATTAACACTGTCTCTCTTGCATGCTAATGTCTGTTTACATCCATGCAAATTGCACTGTTCTGTAAGTTGAAAATCTAAATTTATTGCACAGTGTTTCAAATGGTGGAGTGTCCATGTGATACACTCAAGCAGCGGCACTGTTGCGGAGGTTCAAAGTTAAAAGACTGGTTTCTCTGATTTGTAATCACAAAGTGGGCGTCTGTCAGAACGCACTAAGTTCCCCCAAGACTTATAAAATGATGACAACAGTCAGTCCTTTTATGGTAATTTAATCCAATGTGTGTGTGGTTCTGGAATTACCCAAACAATAACATTCATCAATATACTTAACAATAGCACACAAACAAAAATAATAGTAATATATGTCCTGTACTCAACTGACAACAAGGAAATGGTCAGCAGCATAACATAACCCAGTTGACCATTTAGACCATCTAAAGCAGGGATGGGCAACTGACGGCCCGGGGGCCGCACACGGCCCTCGTCATCACTCAGTGCGGCCCGCGAATAGATCAATAATAATTTAATAATGATAAAAAATAAATAAAAATAAATAAATAAAATAAAATTGTAATTATACTTTTGACCGATAGGGGGCCGTACCCAAACAATAGCGGGCATGGACCGCTTTGCAACAGCGAGGAAGAAAGTCAAGAGCCCTGGCCACTAGCAGTGGAATAAAGGGAAAACTTGACGAGAAAGTCACATTTTTCAGACAAAATGGGAAGAAGTATGGACATGGGGAATTTTTTTTTTTGGTCTCTTGTCATTCACACACAACATAAACCGTGAGAGCCAACGTGAGTTTTGAAACTGCAAAGCTTTGTCTTAAGCAGAAGATCAAACGTGCAGCATCGTGAGAAAACTATGGTGCATTCAGGAGCATGGGACATTAGATTTTTCAGAATAAAAAGCTAACAGATGTGCATAATCAAAAAGTAACAGGAATACAATTATAGAGCATTCAGTATTGTAAGAAAGCCCACACAGTTTCTGGATAGACACATTATTGTTTGAGTTAAGTTTTGTGCCGTTTTATGCCACTTTCCTTGTAAATTTGAAATGACCCATGCTCCTGAATGCATTGATATGGAGTTTAAATTCCTTTTTTGCAATTTTTTTTTTAAAGCAAACGGTTTGTCTTTTGCTTAAGGACATATTAAAATGCATTTATATGCAGAAAATAGTTATATGTTGGTGCAGTAAACATACAGATATAAATTCATCTAAATTATTGAGAATAATTTGTAGCGTCTTTCATATCCAATTATTTGAAGTGCGTGGTCATGTGGCCCTCCAATGGTCGTGCTGAAAAAAATGTGGCCCTCTTTATCATGGAAGTTGCCCATCCCTGATCTAAAGCAACTAGCAATTAGCACCGCTAGAAATATGAACTGTAGCACCGGATATAAACTCAACCAGCCGGCCTAAATATCACATAAACAACATAACTTACGTTTCTCTGGACGCACACTGAACCACAAGAGGCAGAGCGACGGATACAATGTTGCAAACACAACCTGCTGCCTGCATTACTCGCTTCTCACCGTCGTCAGTCTCTTCTTCTCTTTCTTACTTGCAGTGGCACTCAGCCCGATTGACGCTATTTCGCCCCTAGTGGCCGGATCTGGCCAAGTCCCCAGCTACACTATGCAGCCTTCAAAACAGGCACAGTAATCTATATTGTCTGTAATCTTTTAAACTCAACAATTTGTCTTATTAGATTCTAAGGACTATTTGCACACTTTAAGCTCAACTCAAATCTGAGTTATACACCCAAGTTGGATTTTATACAGGTCTGTGATGACTACACATGAGCCCTTAGAAGCTCTGTAGATGTTTATAGCCTACTTGATGGGGATGTAAGTACAGTTTTCTCCAAATACACAGGGGGGCAGTACTCAACATAATCAGTGGAAATAGAGTAAACAAGAGAAGAAACGTTTATAAATTAAGAATATAATTTACAATTCTCCTTCTCACATGTAAAGCCCTTAATAATCAAGCTCCATCATATATCAGAGCTCTGATTACCCCGTATGTTCCTAACAGAGCACTTCGCTCTCAGACTGCAGGTCTACTGGTGGTTCCTATAGCTGCCAAAAGTATAATTGGAGGCAGATCTTCCAGTTATCAGGCCTCTCTCCTGTGGAACCAACTCCAAATCTGGGTCAGTGAGGCAGACACCCTGTCCAGTGGCATCTCTGGCATGGTACACACTATCCAGCAGAACAGAAACGTAACATGTGCAATTCCAGTTGCACATATTTTATTGGAAGATACCAAGCTTAGGGCCATAGTATTTGTGCCCCACATCTGTCTACTGAGAGCATGTTGGGCATGTGGACTGCAATTTCAGATGTTTGTTATTTAAGCAAATGTTGGCAGGCCAGCACCAATATCAAGGGGCCTCAAGAGGATTTAGCCTTCTGAGCTTGTCAGTTTTCTGGCAGAAGTAGATATATAGACACAAATGATTCTAACGGAATTTTATTGGTAAGTGAATCTGTCTTTTTTATAATATTACTCTATAAAGAACAATCCTGTTCCACTGAATATTGTGAACATAGAGCTCCACAATGACATCTGGTGGGGCAAGATCATCTGCCATAAAAAGGATTCCTGGATCAATGTGTGCTTCTGTGCTATCTGTATCTCTGCTCTGTCTTCTCTAACCCCCAGTCGGTCGAGGCAGAAGGCCATTCACACTGAGCCTGGTTCTGCTGGAGGTTTTCCTCCCTGTAAAAGGGTATACTCGTATAAGGGATTGCTGCAAAGCCATTGACAATGTAGATGACTGTCCACTCTGGCTCTACGCTCTTTCAGGAGGAGTGAATATTGCTTGTCAAGACTCGATGCAATCGTTTGGGTTTCCTTGGATAAGAGACATTATTTCTTCTATGTGCATACTGAGCCTGTGTCTGTCTCATCAAAAATGAAATTGTGGTAACACATAATTACACAGTAGGGGATTCTCTACTAACTATAATCATGACTAATGCTGATGTTTAACTACCCCCATTACTACAGGACCAAAGAGTTTCTTTATAAACTCCATCAAACCTTTCTTTTCCAGTGGGGTTGTCATGAAGCTGCCCTGGCACTGTCAACATTGTATCAGCCAAACTAGATATTCTTCTAACCTCTGTCTTTTATTTATTTTTTCTTTGGGATTAACAAAATACATTTTTAATGAAACAGAATATAACTGGGCCAAATTCTAGCAATGAGTTCATATCAATCATTTGTTTACATGCTGTTATTGAGAAATATTCTCTCACTGACTCATTAACTGCAGCATCTGAACACAGCATCCCCTCAGTGTGTTGCATTAGTGCTCATTTGTTTGCTGCTTCTAACATTTCTGCTCTTATCAATAACTCATTATATTAAGTACAATCTAATGAAAGCAGTTATTATTTTAATCTAGCTGGTTTTACTTGCAATCGCTTGACCCTGATAGTCTTACACTGTTTGTATTGTATGGCATTAAAAATTTCAAACAGCTCACCATGTCAACCTCAGATATGCTGTCCAAGCTCTCCACCTGAACATCCACTCCAACAGGGACAGCAGGACCTGCAGATGAATGTCAAAAGGCTTATCATTACCATTCTTTTTTCAGTTTTAAGAAAGTACTATGAAGTTTATATATGGTGTAAGAATAAACAGTAAATCATTTATCTCTGCTTGCTTTATGATTACCACTTAATTCACATTTACTTTGGGCTGTTTCAATGAACCACTCGTACCATCCCGACTGTGTTCACTTGCTACTGATTTAACATGTAACCACTGTATATTTTGGTTTCATTTCAGATGCGGAATTAAAGTGAGCTAAACAGACATGGCCTGAAATCCCTTTTCAGATTGAAATTAGCTTATTTATGAAAAATATGAATACAAAATATGGTTTAAGTCAGTTTAATAAACTCTAATTCTGTTTAATATAGTACTGTTCACTTCTGTTCTGGAAAGGATATTGGATCAAACCAAACATGAGTAAATGAGTTGGAGGGAAGTTCTTTGTTTTTATTTAAAGGGACCTCGAATGACTCTCTGATATTAGCTATACTATGAATATCTGTAATGTTTTAAATTAATTGACAATCTAACATCAATGATAAATAAATTCCACGTAATACCAAAATATATTTTTTCTCCCCGTAAAGAATAGTTGTATCATGAGTGAATTTGCTACATGTTATTTTGTTCCATTCAGCTCTTGATATTGGCTGTGATGCAATCCGTGGCAGAGCCATGGTCAGCTTCCTTGCCATGAAGTCATCTTTTCAAGCACTACCCTCTAAAAATAACAACACAGAGTAATCTAAGCCATGACTAATAGCTCAGATCATTTCACATGAGACATTTCATAAAATAGTTGATAGGATTCTGTTTGGCCCTGCGATAGACTGGCGATCTGTCCGGAGTGTAACCCGCTTTTCGACCATTGACAGCTGGAGATAGACACCAGCACCCCTTGCGACCCCACAAGGGATAGACGTGTTAGAAAATGGATGGATGGATGGATTCTCCTGTTTGTTGATGCCTGTTGCTCAGCTGACAGAGTTGATTAGAAATAAAGACAACTTGGGATTTAAAGGGATATTGAAGAGTATCCTACAGGCCTGATCATTAGTAGAAAAACAAACTGACAAAACCTTCTGTCATTTGTTTAGTGCAGTGACATTGGCTGCTGTGGCATTGTTAATCTGTGAAGCAGTATGGGTGCCAACCTTACATAACGCAAGGCCCAGCAAATCTGCTACCTGGAAGATGGGATATAAACTCCTGCCCGGTTCCAGCTGTCAGTCTTGTCCTCTTTTCTCTTACTCATACCATATGTCACACAACACGTGCCTGGACACATTAAATTCTCAGCTGCTGTGACATAACATCAGACACCTGCTGTAAAAAGCTGAAACGGGATGCGACTTTGCAGAGGTCTGTTTTTGGTCATGCCTTAACTCAGTCTGCAGCTATACATGAGACCACAGCTAGACTGGACTCAACACAGCTGCATTAAGGAGATCTTTCAGAGCTAGGGAACTGTGTGTGCTCCCCTGCTTTTGATTGATCAAAAACTGTTCTGCTATTTTGAAGTGTGTATTGAATCAGCACATTTTCACAAATTATCAGATGAGATCTATTAGTATGTCATAGCAAAGCTCCACTTTGTAATTCCTGATGACTCTTTATGGCTCTCAGCAGCACTTGAGTGTAAGGCTAAAGTGCATCTGCTGGCATTTCCTCATGACCCTCAAGTCCCACGCACAAATATCAACATCCAAGAGGAGTGAACACCTCAAGTCAAATAAAAATGCAAAGCAATCTGTTTATGGGCCCACACATTTGCCAGAAATGGCTTAATGATACTTTCATAGTGTTCTTTTTTCAGAGCGCTGCTAAAGCCCCACAGCTCATATAATTCTAAATCTTGCTTTTTAAAATGCCAATGTCCCAAAAGCATAGGAGCAAAAAAAAAAAAAAAAAAACATAATTTATTTGTTTTCATTCTGTGTCATGAAAGCAAGTGTTTCTTTGCTGGGTTTGAGATTTGAGCTAATATCCTGATTCCTTTTTTATTAGGCTAAATATCTGAGTCATTAAGTAAACAGGCTTTCTCCTGTATTTTCCTGATTAGACAGTTATGCCACACACTACATGATATCCACTCATCTGAGAAATTTAGTGCTCTAAGTTTGTTTATTTGTTAGCACATGTTTTAAATGATCCCAGCTTCCAGGCTGAATGTAGCCAGAGGAGAGGACGGTTGTGTTCTGGCTTCCTGGAGCTTTGTCAGCAGAGTTAGACCTCACTAATGAGGCCAGCACATGTTCTACAGGCTTTGGTGTTTTATAGTGTCCCATGATTATTTGTTTATATAAAACACAATATTAAGTCACATGTACAAATAAGAATAAAGGTCAAATAAGGTACAATTTTGAGGTCAACTATTTTTAATCTATCAAGTTTTGTTATTCACAAACAAAGTGCATTCAGGTAATTCGATTTTTCTGATGCTTTTATAAAGCTACCTTTAACCAAACATAATCACAGTGAATGGTTTGTTTAATAGTTAATAAACCAAACTGCCACATCCAGATGTTTCTTTCACATGTTACACAATTAGACTTTAGATTTACACACAGTACACCTGATGCCACAAACAAGTGAGTCTTTATACTCTCAGGTGCACCTAAACATGAACCCCAGCTCAGCTTTCACAGATTGTGCGGCCTCTATGTGATTTCAACAAACTGTGAGGACACCCGTCCCACACTCATCTGCTCATGGATTAGCAACAGTAAATCCGTTGCCGGTTGACCACGCTTAGATCAGACTGCTAGGCCTATGCATTACAAGGATAAACCCAAAAAAGGGAATTCCAGTGATGCAGCCTCCAAGCCTGTCTTCCCAACACAATTTCTTTATCCAATTATGACTAATGCACAGCAGATCTATCTATCCTAGACATTTTAAAACATGAAGCACAGAGGGATAAATAGTTATACCCAAAGAGACTCAAAACTGATGTTTTCTCTTTCTGCATTTGATTTAATAATGATACCAGAAACAGCTTCATCTTCACATTGCTGAACATAAAGTTGTTTTGCTCTTTAAAGAAGTTTGTAAGTAAAAGTTTAAAACAAAGTGGTTAATAATAGTATATTGGACAAGTTTCTTTGATATCAAATGGAACTGTTATACCGTCATTAGTTAAGTGGTTTTGAATAAAAGTGTCAGCCAAAGGTTCTGCTGTCTTTGCCTAAAGAATCTTTTCCATGCTAAGAAATGAGGCTGTACTTATTGCGGGACAGTCAACACACAGGAAGCAGTTGTGTAAGAAGCTTTGATGAAAGTAATAGAAACTAGAACAGCTGTTTGCACTCACACTTCTCCCAGAGCCATATGATCGCACTGAAATCTCTCTCACTGAAATTCCAATAGGGGATCACAGAAGTCAGTGTTTTGAGATGCTACAATAAGAAGATGGCATTTGTTGTCTTGTTGTTTTTCTGCAGGATCCAGTAATAACAGTTGACAAAAGCAAAACAAAAAGACCTCCTCAGTAGGATGTATGCTCCCATCTGTGGCTGCAACTGTTTTCCTGAAAAAAGCACAAAATTCACTGCAGAGCATTTCAGCTCCCCTCCCCTCTAGTGCTTTAAACAAGACTGTTTAATACTAAACAACAGAGAACTGGGCTCTTTAGTTTAAATATAAGCTCCTTATTTCAAATTGCCTGGTAAAACCTGAGCAGCAGGGGTCTTTTCTGACATTCAAAGTGTGAAGAAAACACACACAAACACACACACACACACACACACACTCATGACTACAAATGAACAAGGCACCATGCTTCTCCCTACATATGCCCACCGACAACGCGCAGAGGAAAACACAAAAAACATCTTGAACAGCTTCAGAGAAGCCTGGCAGGGCTTTAAACGGATCAAGAACCATGACTCTGGAGCAAGACTGAGATGAGAGAAGAAGTTCTACTGCTGTGTTCTGCCAGTTTAACCCAAGTATGACAGAACATGGAAAAACAATTCTGTTGTTGTGGTCCTTGGAAGAATGACCTCCATTTATCATTAGTTTCTGTCTGTGTGGGTGTGAACAGAAAATAAGCCTGTTAAGAAAAGAAGAAACTCTCAAAAAGAAACACTTGTTATAGTGAGCAGAACCAGTGAACTGTGACAAGCCAACAGCTGACTGACAGGCTGAGCATATTGGCAGCTGTTAACCTAAAACATCTTGTAGTGCATATTTTTAAGCTGCAGACTCAGTCAGGTCATGGAATTGGTCAGTTCCCTTGAGCCAACCACCTCCCATGTCCCTCCAAATTCTATTGTTTCTTTTTGCAATATGGTTATGCACAGAACTGTGCAAAAGTATTTATCCCCTCAAAGATTTTTTATGTTTTTGCTTTTTTGTCACACTTAAATGTTTGAAGTCATCAAGCTAATTGTAATACCAGACAAAGATAATCTGAATAAGAATAAAAATTCAGCTGTGATGGTGTGAGGATTTCATTTATGAAGAGAAAGAAGAATATCCAAACAAACATGCCCTAAGTGTCTAGGTAATTACCCCCAAAACCTAACACCTTGTGTGAATTTTCTGGTGCAGAGCAGAATTCACTTTTAATCACAGTTGTTGTCTCATTCCAAAAACGGCCCTGAAGCAGACTCAGACTCACACAACCACCATTATGTTCAACTGCAGGTAACTTTTTATTTTTCTGAAATGTTTGGGTTTTAACCCATATGTAACAGGATGCACACATTTCAAATTGTTCCACTTTTCTCATGTCAGTTGACAGAATTATTGTTCCCAACATCCAAGGATCTTCAATATGTTTTTTGTGTGTGCCAAATATGAGTTGGCTCTTGGTGCTCTTTTTGATCAGCATTGGATGTCACCTAGGAAGTTCTTGATAAGCTCTTGCAGTAATTTTAATAGGCTGGTCCGCCCTGGGAGTGTTCACCACTGTTTTCACACTGTGAGAGGTTGCCTGGATAACTTTTTTTTCTGTTCATAAATTAAATTGTCATTGCTACTGCTTTTTATTTTTAAGGTTATCTTTGTCTGCTAGTGAAATGTGTTTAATCATCTGAAACCTTTAAAGCATTTAAAGGCAAAAACAGCAGAGATTAATACCAATTTTGTAGTGTGTGTGACTAGATGTAAACCGGACTTCATGACTGGCTGGGATGGCCTGGATTGATTTAAAATGAATTTGGACTATCTGAAAGTCATTTATATTGGACATGACTATGACATTTGAAAGGATATTTGTTGTGAATTGTGCTTACCTGCAAAAGCTGGCCTCATGGTGAAGTCGTGTTCGTCTACACGCAGAAGATGGCTGGTTTTCAGCTTTCGGGTTTTGGTGCCATCAATTATCTTTTTTGACAGATGACTGAAAAGGGCAAAAAACATAAAGAAAACAGGGTTCAGAAAAGATGGATCAAGCATCCAGATTTTATTCATCAATCAAAAGGTGACCATGTTAACAGCAAGAGTTCCTTACTGCTCCAAACTATGCTATTTTGTGCACAACCATGTTAAAAACGGTGTAATTTATCTTATGATGTAAAGGCTTGATATTACTTTTTTATATTTTGTTTGAAAGTAACCAGACTTTTATTCAACCCTTTAAAGGCATTTTGGCCTATTAAATTACTGAGACATTGATTGTTGCTGGTACTGACAGTAAAGCATCTGATTATTTTCTAGGGGATCTTTAGCTACTTAGTTCATCCATCCATCAATCCATTTTCTGGCCAGCTTAATCCCTCATGAGGTTGCGGGGGTTGCTGGTGCCAATCTCCAGAGGCGAGAGGTGGGGTGCACCCTGGACAGGTCGCCAGTCTGTCGCAGCTACTTAGTTCAATAGTCTATAAATCGTTCAACCATAAAAGGGTCTTGAACTAAAGCAAAAAAACAGTGTTGGGTTAGGGTTACTAACTGTTACACTTAACAGACACCTGTACTATGTTTTTTTTTTCCTTCACAGCAGAGTAGCTGGCTACCCTGACTGTAAAGTGTCCATCAGAGTCATTGTCTGAGGATAGAAACTATCTCTGTGCTGACTCATTTTAGTCATTAGTGTTCTGTAGTGCCAACCTGAGGGCTGAATAACATGTGGCCAAGATGAGTTGGGTCCACAGCTATGTTAGCTTCCCTTTTTCTGGTCCTGGACCTGTATAGGTTATGAATAGATGGAAGGTCAGTCCTGATGAATCTCTCTGCAGTTCTAATTGTTCATTGCAATTTGAACCTGTCAAGTTTTGTGGATGAGCTAAACCACACAGAGATGGATGAGCACAAGACAGATTGAATGATGGCAGTGGAGAAGATGATCAGTCTAATCTCTGCTGGGCTTTCTTATGGATGGCGTCAACGTGTGAGGACCATCTCCGGTCAGGTGGTTGTAGTGGACCAGCTGATCCACTTCCAGTCTGTATGCAGCCTTATCACTATCCTGGATCAGCCCAACGACAGTTTCACGGACAGGTCGGCAGTTGTGCAGTCATTAGTATACAGACAGAAATGGAGGGGAAAGTAGACACAGCTTTCTAGCCTTGACAGCCAGACTCAGGTTTGCTTTTGCTTTGCTAAGCAGCAAACTGTTCCCATAGAGCCCGCTTTTCTGATATTGACCAATCACATGCATGGGCGGGCTTTATATGTTGAGTGACGTGCAGCGCCCAAGAATCCCTCAGCCAAGACAAACAAGATGGCCGCCGCTACAGAGCGTTTGTTTGCTCTTGCGCTTTCTTCTGTTTTAAAAGAATCATTCACCGTAGTCTCCGCTTGACCACGGCTTGCCATGTTGAATCATATTGAGAAATGTTGACAGCGGAAGTCTGATTGTGCCTTTTTTTGTGACATCCGCAGTTTCTCTGATTGGTTTACTTTGCCCCTGTTAACCCCGCCCCAGAAAAAACACTCTATGGAAACAGTTCCAAATTAACTTCGGCTGTATCGAAGAGGGGCAAAAGTTAGTCTGGCTGGCCAGGCTAACAGCTTTCAGGGGTGTTGATTGTTCTAGGGTAAGAAAAGATGACGGGTTGTTGGTGGGGGTCTGAGGGGGCCTTTTGTGTGAGACTGAGGTATGAAAGACTTTAGATGGCTTCTAATAGTTCCCGGGGGGCAGAGTCAGGCTTGCAATAACTGTTCAACCCCCCGGCAACTATAACGATCCCCCTGGGACTGATCAGTTGTTTGCCCGATGGTCCTCTTTTGCATGTGAGCAACCAGTTTTGATTGTCATTGTTAAAATTGTTGATTCACTATGCAAAGCACTGCCAATGAGGCTGAGTTTACCTCTAACTCTTTAAACTGAAGAAGTTTCTAAGACAAGTTACGTAACAAAGAAGAACCTGTCCAGAGGATCTGTAATTTCTTTTTTTTTCTACCTGGACTATTGAAATGCTTCGGGACATAGTGAAGGAATCTCTTGTATTGTTGTGAGAGCTGCATTGTTACAGTCTGTTAACTTCTTCTTATGATTAAGATGTGAAATATTACACCTTTACTACACTATTAATGGACAGGAGTAAAGCTGGTAACCCTTTGGTATTCTTAAGTTAGTCCTCAACATATTTGCTTTACACATCAAATGAGTTTACATTTTTTTTTTATTTTTATTTTTTTTACTTGCTTTATTTAGACTGAACCAGTTCACAACTAAAACTGCCCCTGGGCACTGCTGAAAATAAACCAAATACATCAGATTCAGTTACAGTAGATCCAGGCCAGTCCAACTGACTTTATTTATTGTAGTCCTTCAAGAGGGTTGTTATTGTACATCTGAAATGGGTCAAGTTAAGGCAAGATCACATTACGAAACAAAAGAAAGAAATAGGATTAGAACTTGGTAACTGAATGATTGAGATTAAAGTTCAATGAGGTACGCACCCATTTACCATACCAGCCTCCAAGGCTGTCTTCCCAACAAGAACCAGAGCATCAGGTGTTTCACCAAGGGGCCTACAAAGACAAATATTTGTGTTCAAGTTTATAATCAAAAGAGGAGGTATGTCAACACAGTTACAGATTGACAAAGGCAAAGACCAAAGAAGATCAGAGTAAGTGAATGGTTTAAGGAATTCAATGGTTTTCCCATAACATAATCAGGGTGGTTTCTCCCCCTGACCTTTTATTTACTATCATAATCCCACAGCAAACAGTGTAACATTCCCTCAGAGATATACAGATCTGATGATGTTGAGTGTTTCAATGTGGTGGTGAGGAAGCCGGTATTAAACTCACAACCCATCCCCTGATGACTACTCTTCCTACTGATCTACAGTTGACCCCCAAAACGTCCTCAATCATTACTTTGGTGCTCTTTCTGAACCTGCACCCTTTTAGGCTCCACATGTCTGCTTTGTCTACACAATCCAGCTATCCAACACAACAGCTGGTGCCTATGGTGCCTCCAGCTGTCAATGGGCATGAGGGAGGGTACACCCTGGACAGGTCGCCAGTCTATCGCAGTCACAAATACATATTCTGCCAAAGTTTAATAACAATCACATCAAAAATGAAAATGTTCTCATAGATTAGAGTGACTAGTTTATAAAAACATAGGTGGTGGTGCACCCAGTGGAAGACGGCATGTTGCATCGCCATCTGGGCTTATTTTCAGAGACAAATAAATGCACATTTTGTTACATGGTAAGATGAATACAGGTATTCAGTGTGTAATACTATGAAATACATGATACATCTTACTGGCCAATTTAAATTCCAGTTTCAGACTAACTTTATGGTATTTGTCCTGATGTTTGAACATAAAACCCCTTGAAATGTTTAGTTTAGTGAGGAAAGCTTCAGAGGTAATCAGCAGGAGGACCAGCAGCACCGACTATATACAGATAATGTAACCGCAGTTCCACCGACCCTACTCGGTTTAGATTGCCCAGCTGCGCTCTTCTCTACCTGGTCTATCTCCGCACGGTTTGTGTTTCAACCAGCCTAGAAATGCCTGGAAATGCCTCGAGAGGGAGAATTTAACCTTCCGCCGCCCCACCCCTGTGAGAAATGGTAAACGATAAAAAAATAAATCATTATATAAAAAAGATAAATTTAAAAAAAATACAAATACTGTTTGAATTATTGTATATGCAAGATTGCCTTTGACATTTATTAAGGATAAAGTAGAAATGATAGTAAAACATAAAATAAGGCACAGAGAGGGAGAGAGAGAGAAGTGTATGAGGTAAGGTCACTGTCAAAATAGACTTGTACATAAAAGGACAGTTGTGTGCATATTAGTCAGAAGTTGTGCATAACAAACATTTGTAAACTCATAATAATTGAAATTGCATTCAAAAATATAACACACAGTTTAAATAGTTACAACTTCAATAACTAATATATACAAATTTCAAGTTTAAATTTGTGCTTTATTCTTCATAAACACAAACAGCAGCGGCTGCTTGAGAATACGGATTTTTTCGTTGAGAATACAAATTCACAACAGTAATCTGACGTCACGGTTTTCAAAGCTGGTTAATGGAGCACAGCGTGCGAAGTTAGGAGCTACGCATGCATTCTTCAGACTGACCGTCTCAGAATGCACCGCAGCCGCAGCTTCATTCCAGACAGCGCAAAAAGAGCTCACAGTGGTAAGTTAAACACTCCTTTTTCTGCTGCTGTTGTTCTTCAAAAGTACGTTTTCAGATCGTTTCAGGCGAGAACATTATACTTTTAAGTATCCCTGTGTGGCCTGTTTACAGAGTAAGTGCGTAAATTTTAATAAAAAGTCCGACGTTGAGCGGAGCAGTGACCCACAAACCTCCGAGGGTAACCGCAGCCAGGACTAATGTATGTCCGTCTGTAGCACACTTCTATCGGTCCAGTAGTGTGCATAGTACCGCTGCTTATGATTTATTTGTTTTGTGTTTATCTGACTGACGTGTGTTGCTTTATTAACTCAATACCTGCTGGAATAAATTGTAAATGTCTCCCAAGGATGACAGCAGCATATAAAAAATATAAAAAATAAATAAAATCTATGTTTTTCCTAAGCAATTTCCCTCTGGGATTATTAAAGTATGTCTGATTCTTATTCTAAATGAATTTCTTCTGAGCAGGGGCAGATTTAGGAAATTTGGGGCCCTACGCAAAGAAAGGCATGGGGCCCTCTGAATTGTGAAGACAACATATAAAACAGACCCATTATACAGATACAAAAATTTTAATAGAATAGACATACATTATTCTTTCTACCTTTTGTCCCCCTCTTATCCCTTTTCTTGTTGTTTTGCTCTATGTTTTCTTTTGTTTCTTTTTCTTGTAGTAGACAAGCCATGATCTGCTTATCTGTTCTCCATTTTTTATTTGAATGAAATAATAGCTGGAAGTAAATCTTCCCCCATCTCCATTTCTTGGCAAGATCCTGTTCTTCACCTGGAGCGGTCCTATCAGTACTATTGAGCAGCGATCACAATCAGACAGCTGATTGGCCAGAGCTGGGTCATCTTTAGGAAGTACACTGTGCTGACTGCTTACCAGCAGAATGGATGATGTTGGACTCTCTCAGTCTGGTGGAACAACATCATTATCAAAGCCTGGCTGGATAATCGGGGCCCCCAGGAACTTGGGGGCCGTAGGCAACTGCCTAGTTTTCCCTAATGGTAAATCCGCCCCTGCTTCTGAGTGAGGACATGAAGAATTGAGAGGAGAAAGAGGGAAAGAAAACAATAGTAACAGTATATGAAAAAAACAGACATTTATTTTAGACAAATGTTTTTATCTTTGGACCAGAATCAAGGTGTAATATATTCAACAAATGATTAATAGTTACTAACATGGTTTAAAACAAAGAAAAAAACTCATATTAACATCTTATACAAATAGACAACGCCTACAAACATACAATTAAAAATTGTTGGAATGGAAATTAATTTGCTGATTATTTAATGTGTTTTACAGGTGGTGAAAAAAATGAAATGAAGCAGCATGTGAACATGACTCCAACTGATCTGCGTTAGGTCAGATGTAGTCATGTTCACTTAAACATGCAGCCAGCTGGAGCAGCTCCCTGTCTTCAGCCGTCCTCCTCTGGGTCAACCTCCTCGTCCTCCATGTCAAGCTGCTCCCCTGCCTCTATACAAATATTGTGGAGGAGGCAGCAGGCATTGATTAATTTTGGTGAAAACGTCAGGCGGACCTCCAGCGCCCTTAAAAAGATGAAATGCCACTGTGTCTTCAGACCACCAAAGGCACACTCAACGATGTTTCTCGCCTTGGCGTGGTGTCTGTTGTAGCGAGCCTCCACTTGACCTGTACCAAATATAAAATTAACTTGTAATTTAGGTAATATGCTGATATGTCTTAATCTTCTATCCAATTAATATAATCTATGTATCAATTGTGTGTCATTGCTGGCTCTACTTAAGGACAAGAAGGTAAGAGATCTTACTGGTAAGCTGTTTCCCTATAGGATGAACCGCAGGCCAGCCAGTAGAGGGTCACCAGCACCTCTATCTCCAGTGGCCATCCATGAGCCTTCTGGATAGGCAGCAGCTGAAGGAGGAGGACGTCCTGTTTAGCCTGAAGGCTGGTTTAAGGTCCCCTTCATTAAAAAAACAGTGGGAGGATTGGCACAGAGGTGTTTATCCTCACATATTTTGTTTCTGTTTCTTCCTGTAAATAAAAAATACCAAATGTTAAGATAATTGTTTTTTTTTTTCAATTTTCCCCTTTTCACACCATAAAACTATACCTGGTTAACATGCAGATTAATATAGTTTACAAGAAAGAAAAGGTCAAATGTATAGTGTACTAGTCAAGTATAGTAAATTTAACAAATGGCTTCCCTTCCCTTGTATTTTTACCATTTCACTGAAAGAACTGAGAACTGCACATAATTTATAGATTAATCACTATAAAGGTGGGCAGACAGAAATAACTTTTCCCTAATGATCAATGCTGTGAAGGTTAGTAGGTGCAACAAAGTAGCTTAACCCTACTGCCTTACTGTTACTAATATATTAAAATTATGTTTTCATTTTAATTATTTACAGATAAATAGTCAGCATTTCAACGTGATCACATGTTTAATACCATCCTCAATGTTGTTGTTTTTTAAAGATAAAAGTAGGAAATAGGCAATCTTAAAGAACCTACCAGTTGGCAATCTTAACAAACCTACCAGTTGGCACAGATGCTCAACATCGGACTTATTATTAAAATTACGCACTAACTCTGTAAACAGGCCACATAGGGAAGCTTAAAAGTATAATTTTCTTGCCTCAAACAATCTGAAAACATACTTTTGAAGAACAACAGCAGCAGAAAAGGGAGTGTTTAACTTACCACTGTGAGCTCTGTTCGCGCTGTCTGGAATGAAGCTGCGGCCGCCGTGCATTCTGAGACGGTCAGTCTGAAGAACGCATTCGCGGCTCCTATCTTCGCACTCTGTGCTTCATTAACCAGCCTTGAAAACCGTGACGTCAGACCACTGTTGTGAATTCGTATTCTCAAAGAAAAAATCCGTATTCTCAAGCAGCCACTGCTGTTTGTGTTCATGAAGAATAAAGCACAAATTTAAAACTTGAAATTTGTATATATTAGTTATTGAAGATGTAACTATTTAAATTGTATGTTGTATCGTTTGCATGAAATTTCAATTATTATGAGTTTACAAATGTTTGTTATGCACAACTTCTGACTAATATGGACACAACTATCCTTTTATGTACAAGTCTATTTTGACAGTAACCTTACCTCATAGAGGTGAAGAGGCGGAGAAGAGCCATCTAGCCCGTAAGTTGCGGGCTGCTGTGTCAGTGGGGAGAGTCAGAGCTGCGTTTCACGGGCTCTGCAAAAGAAGATCACTGCTGCGCCCACCTGTTTTCAGTCACAGAGTTAATGTGTGTGTGTGTGTGTGTGTGTGGGAGGGGGGGGGGGGGGGTTTAGAGGAAGACTCGATAATTTTACTTCTACAAACTTTGTTATGATGGTTGTGTTGTTGTAACTGCAACCAATTTTTTTATGTTACTGTAATTGATAATGAAACTATAGCTTATCATTATTCTATCCATGTTGGTCTCATTTGTGAATGAGGTGGAGTTTTATCAAGCCTATAAGGTCCAACATTTTCCCCTCAGCTGCAACCCTTGAAGCATACAGGGGTTCACGCTGCGTCTTTACGCATGATCCAGCTGCTTGATTTTACTGTCGCGCACAGCGCACAAGGGATAAACAGTGGGGAAAATGCATAAATAAAGACTGTAAATGGCTCCTTTAGAGGGAAGAGAAGGAATAATGGGTCTGAGCTGATGCCCCTGATGTTACAAGTTTTTTTAAAATGACCCTTAAAAGTGCGCACCTAAATTACATGTAACGTAATTTTGCGCACCTCAATTCAAGCCAAGGCACCGTGCCCACCGAAGCACCACTGGCTCTGTGTCGTTAAAAAGAAAAGAGCATGAAAAACAGCTACTGACTCTACTATTGAATTTAATTGGGACATTTTGGTAGGAGTGAAAAGACATTAAACGCAGTGATAAGGCTGGCCGCTGATAAAAGCTCCTGGGTCCCAGGGAAGGGAGGGGAGAGGAGCAGACCAGTTAGAGCGTTGAGGCACAGAAACACAGCGCACGTAGTTAAAAAAAAAGCCGAATTAATAAAAACGAAACTTATAAACAGACTACATGGCATTTTAGACTAACCTGACTCTCGCAAGATGTATGTCGCTCCGCCTAGCTTCACTCACATACATCTGGGACATCTCCCATAGAGAGTGATTTCTCCAACCAATTTTATTGTCTGGCCAATCAGGACGCAGGGCTGGAGTTTCATGGATGTGACGTAGTGGAGAGGCGACCGTGAGATTCCAACAACAATGGCGGCTCGCATCGAGGAAGCAAGCGTTAGCATTGATGCTGCTATTTCTTCCGTGTTGTCCAATCTACCTAGTATTGTTTCATTAAAAGAACATGAGCGAACAGCTCTGAAGGCTTTTGTTGGTGGAAACGATGTTTTCGCCCTTCTCCCGACCGGATTTGGCAAGTTTTGTTTTCTGGACGCCCGCCCCGGAGCGGTTAGCGCGAACCATATTAGGAGGACTTTAGTCCTCAACGCGGTCGGCCCGGGATAGACTCCGACCCGCGGCGCATTGCCGCCTGTCTTCCCCCCTCTTTCAGTCAGCTCACTGTCCATAAAACGCGTGCCACAAGAGCCGCAAACACAAAAAAAAAAGAAGTTTTTTTTCCTGCGTCGCTCTCACAGCGTCACGGGTTGGCTTCGGTGTGAGTGGTTGAAATAGCACGTCGATAAAGATGACAGACAAGTGGCTTATCCAATCATATGCAAGGATTTTTGATAAGGCCCAGCCTTCAATAAAGGCAATTCCTATGGAGATGTCCCAGATGTATGTGAGTGAAGCTGTTTTCTGATCCAGCGTGCAGCCATGACTGGTTCTGAATGAAGGCTTCATCTGGGAGCCGCTCTCCCCCTTGCCTCCTGCTTTGCGCTTTTATTGCTGGAAACATCATAACTCTGATCGCTCTTCCTGCTGCTCTGTTAACATGAACTGCAGCAGAAATAGGATGTGAAAGAAGCTGAACTAGCTCCACAGAAGGCGGGTTTAGACTGACCTCTTGGATGGACAGAGCTAAGAACGGATCATCCGCAGCCCAGATGGGCTTTGTTATTTTTATGCGTGAGAAATACCATGTGTTGCGTGTGAGCGTGTGAAGTTAGTGAAATACGTGTGTCACACGGCCATTGTAATCTCGAACAGTAGTAGTACGGTTTGGATCACCGAGAACATTCATGTTTTTAAAAAACACATTAAAGCCAGAATAACTTCCGGTTCAAAAGTAAAAACGAGCAGTTGTCCAATCAACGATTTCTTAGGTCTCCCACCGTGACATACCTCTTCCGTTTTGTTAATGTTGTAGTGCTTTCCTTAATGTTGTAGTGCTTTCGTTAATGTTGTAGTGCTTTTGTTAATGTTGTAACGTTTTTGTTAATGTTGTAATGTTTTTGTTAATGTTGTAGTTGCTTTCCTTAATGAAACCAGGTGCAGCAGGAAGCACCTGGTTTTATTAGGGAAAGCACTACAACATTAACAAAAAGGAAGAGGTAGCGCTTCAGTTAATGTTGTAGTGCTTTTGTTAATGTTGTAGCACTTCCGTTAATGTTGTAATGTTTTTGTTAATGTTGTAGCACTTCCGTTAATGTTGTAGTGCTTTCCTTAATGTTGTAGTGCTTTTGTTAATATTGTAATGTTTTTGTTAATGTTGTAGCGCTTCCGTTAATGTTGTAATGTTTTTGTTAATGCTGTAGTGCTTCCGTTAATGTTGTAATGTTTTTGTTAATGGTGTAGTGTTTTCCTTAATGTCGTAGTGCTTCCGTTAATGTTGTAATGTTTTTGTTAATGTTGTAGTGCTTTCCTTAATGGTGTAGTGCTTTGAACCTCAGGGCCACCGTACATTTTACATGGTCTATAGGTCCAGCGCATAACTTGCTGTGTATCTCTCTGATACATTTTGATACATTTTTGCAAAGTGCAAATGGATGGAGATTCTAATTTCTTTGCTCCGTCTGCAAGCATGTATGAATCTTCATATGTGGGGTTTGTAGCCGTGATAAGGCAGCAGCATTTGTAAGACTGCCTACAAAAGTGGAAAGGGAGCTCACTAAAGTCTTTTCTATAGGTTTGGTTTTGCGCTGACTCCCTGGCTGCAGGCGGCTGTGTTAGCAGACAGCCGCTGCCTTCTACCGCATGAGATGGCTGGACCCTTCAGAGACAGAAATGTCCATCCAGTGTGTGTAAAATGAGAGACGCTTCAATAAGTCTCTGACAACGCATGTCTGCATATAGAAAGCTGAAGTGTCACTTTTATTTTTGTTCTCTTCAGGCGTGGTTCATGGTTTTTAAATAGTAAAATTATATTTCATTTTGACCCACTCTGTTCATGGTGGTCCTTAATATTAATGTCGTCACTCTTCAGTTTTACTGGACTTTCTCTGAGAAAAACCTTCTTGTTTCTCCTTGCTCCTCAGCCAATCACTGAAAAGCTGTGTTCACTCAAAACTCAGCCCAGTCTGACCCTGCTCTTGAGCAGGGCGGGAGAAACACGGTCTGTCCCTGAAGAAAAAAACTGCTCCTGAAACACTCGCAAGTGGGCGGAGCAGAGCAGTGCGCGGCCAAACCAAGTGGAACTGGGGTTATAATATTCCCAGTTACACTTGGTAAATCTTTTATTAGGCCCGAGCAGCGAAGCGCTGCGAAGGCATCTGTAGTGTTAATTATTATTATTAATCTGCCACCCTAAAGAGGGGCCTTTTTGGGGGCTTTATCATATTCAAAAACTCACCAAACTTTGCAGATGCATAGTGACTGTTTAAAAATTTTGTATTTTAAGGTCGTCACAAAAATCAAAAGAAAAATGCCTCAACGGCGCCACCTAGCAATTTGCTATTCACTTACTTCATCGTAGAGACATGAGATTTGTGACAGTTGTAGAGCTCAACAAGACGCTCAGAATTTACAATTAATGTCATTGTGCAAGTATCACAGGAAGTTGGCCATTTTAGATTGAAGGTCGTAATTTGACCTAATTTTTGAGGTTTACAGCATTGGTATATGATCAAACTTGTCCTAGAGATTTTGAGCGAGCGGATTGAAACTCGGGCAGTCTGATCATAAGGCATGGCCAATTAAAAGTCAAAACGGTGAGTTTTTGAGCATGGTGAAGGGGGGTTAGCAGGGGTCAAAGTTCACCTACTCGCCATGAAACACAAAACTGTTATATTTCATACACAAAAACTCACAGAGCCACCAAACTTTCAGTAGTTAATCACCACTAGGTCTCCTACAATACCCAATGGTCAAACGATGACATTGCTTAGGCCGCGCCCCCTAACAACAGGAAGTGTCATGTTTTATTGTTAACAGTCGCTATGTTACCCCTCTGAGCTAATCAACATGAAACTGTGTCCACAGACAGAAGACATGTTAGTGTGTTGTGGATTCCAGGCCCAACTGGATTCCATGGAGCAGTGCGGCGTGGTGGCGTAGCGAAGTCACCTAAAACGCAGCTGCCATATGTCCAGACTTTCATAGGATATTGACAAATTTAATGAAAAGTAACTTAAAATTACCTTAAAAGGACAACATTTTTAAAAGTCAAAAGGCTTATTTAATGCTTTGAGAACATCTCTTCTATTCGGCTACAAAATCAACCAAAACAGGATGATCTTTTAAGCTATAAGACCATTTTTAAGACGTCAATACATAGATTTTAAGCTGGTGGGTCGCCACTGCCTCCGGTGGCCAAATGCATTGCTGCATCAACTGATCTGCACCAGATTTTTTTGCGAGTCGTGGGGGAGCGCTGCTCAATGCCTTCGTGTGTATTGCCCGGTGGACAGGCGGGGAAAATGCGTGACAGCTTCTGCCCTGGCTGGTGGCCGACGGTGCTCGAACCCCTGCGGTGGCCAATAGGTCGGAGCGGAGCACAATAAAGATTTAAAAAGAATTTTAAAATATTTTTCTGGACCTTGACTCAAAGCAAAACAATGTTTATAATTATTTGTAAACATTTGTATACTCTATGTTTATCTTGTTTTTAAGTATTTTATATTTACAATAAAATGCATAATTTATTTTTTAGACTAGTTCCATATGAGAGGTTGCAAGACATCTTGTAACTTTACTGAATTTGCAGCTTAAGAAGATTGGGTTTGACAGACAACACCAACTGTCCCCTCAATCCAGTGCACACAATACCACAACAGACCTCATCACGCTCTACAGTACATCAACAAAACTAAATCAACTAAAACAAGTTCACGAGTGCACTTGAAATGAAGTTAATTCATATTTGTGTGTCAGGGTGTCTAAGCACTCTCCAGAATTTGACATCTCAGCAGAACCTGTAATAATTATAGAAAGTAACATTATAGTTGTTCTGCCTTTTGTTAAGACAGCAAGGAATTCATGTTGTGAATACATTACATAAATAAGATATTAATTAATTCTTAGTCAGATGAAATCCATGGTAAAAACAGTTAGAAACGTTTTGGGTGCAAATTTAATCAGAGTGAGACATCACAACTTTGTTAGATCTCTATGTGAATTACGTGAGATAATGAGTGCTCTCACCTGTTGAAGTTGAATTTGTTCCACACGCTTCTGCCTTGGAAAATATTCGTCCTTTTACAAAAAGAATGTTTAAAGCCAGATTTGTAAATAAAGGTTATTCAGAGAACGCAAGAAAAGGAAGCTTTGTGTGGGGAACTTTTGTCCTAGCTGTCTAGCTGCATATGGCCCCAGGACAGCACAATAGTTTTCTTGAAGTATAATTTTGGAGAAGTAGAAACAAGTATTAATTTCAAAAGGTAGGTAAAAAAAGAAAAAAGTTTTTACAAAATCTTAAAATGTTGGATAGTCGTTATTTCCATCTTGCTGTGAAAATTGGTGAAAAATTATC